>NC_143052.1:30306212-30457727 GCF_052426305.1 Pelodiscus sinensis | reverse complement strand
GTGGGTTTCATACACCCCAAAGCCTGGAATGAACTATGGGTAGCTGCAGCTACTCCACTGTAGAACTTCAGAGTAGACCATAACCTACGTCAGTGGGAGGTGTTCTCCCATAGGCATGAGTTATCCCCCAAGAGGTGAGAGTTAGGGCAACAGAAAAATTCTTCTGGAGTTAGATCGTTTTAACTTTGTTTCTCAGGGGGGTCTGAATTTTTTAAACTCAAAATACATAGCTATGCAAGCATACATTCCCAGTGTAGACCACCATCTGTAGAAAAATAATCTATTACATAAAAGCCTCTATAAATCCAGAACTCTATCTAATAAATCCACAGTTGAACCTAATTCAGTAATTGGCTGAATCCTTACTCTCCAACATTGAATGAGTTCACCTTTGACTCCAATTTCAACTGCCAAGATTCCAAAATATTTGAGCATGGATTATTCACCCAGGCCCTTTTTCTACTGAAGTATTGCAAAGAATGTGAAATAGCATTTACAGTTTTGTACACAAATATATAACCACCAATTAATTTTTATATATATATATATATATACACACACACACACACACACACACACAGAGAGAGAGAGAGAGAGAGAGAGAGACTGAGACTTTATGGCAGGTGTTGTGTGTGTGTTGTTGTGTTTTGTTTTGTCTGTCTGTTTGTTTTTTGCAGATTAGTGATTCCTTTTGTAGTCACTGATGCTACCAGAAACAAGATAAAAGACTAGGGATCAAGTCTATTGAGGCTATTAAAATATATTTTCTGCTCTTATTTTATTAAGAAACACATCACAACACTAAGTAAGTTATTGGTTTCACAGGAAAGCAACAAGCAAAGTGCATTAGGTATTTTCAGGTAGTCATCCATCTCAACACTATTCAGGTTAATTGTGGATGTGACTTACCTCTCCTGACATCCAAGCACGTCTGTGGTTGAATTTCCACACCAGAGGGACAGTCTCCCTCTAGCTAAGGGGCTCTCTTTATGGGGTTGTGATTGGTGCCTAAATTGGTTTATGTAGACCCTTCTGTTGCACGCTGAAGATTCCCTAGTGCTCTTTAACGTAGCACTGTTTCAAACAGCATTCTGTGAAAGTAAATGGGCAGAGTCTGAAAAGGCCAATTAATGCACAACATGTTAGGATGGTTTAGAAATCACATCCCCAGAAATTGCATTATGATAGTGTGTAGATCAGACTTAAGAGGGGGATTTGGCCTTCTAATCTAGCCAAAAAATCTCTTTTCTAAGATAAACTATTCAAAAACAAATTACACAAGCATAATTATTTACTTACAAAGGGTTTGTCTGTCATGACATTTTCACATCACTAATCCAAATCAGTTTTACACTCATCCAGATCTCTCTGGAATTTTTTTTCCCGGCCCAATTTCCTTGCATCTAGTCTTTTTTCAATGAGTCCCTGAATATCTGCTGTTTCTGTGGAATCTGCTGTCTGGGGCAGATCCTGCTCATTTGTTTTAATGGGGAACATACTACTTTCGTAACTTTTCCTTCCTCAGTTTCTACAGTTACATTCCCGGGTTCTGGGATGCCTTGCTGAAATCCTGTTACCCTCATATGGTCCTTAGATACATTTGAATTTAGTCCTGTGTCCTATACTCCACTTCATATGTGCAGGTCAGTATTGTATGGGGGTCCTCTCAAGTTTATCCAGCTTAGAGCACCTATTTTTCTTTCACAGTTAATTGCAGAACTGTAACATTTCTCTTTTTTAAAAGTTTCCCCATCTAACCTTTCATTTTATCAGCCTGTCCTGGGGCATACAGACCCCCCCCCCCCATGCTGGCCTGGAAACTAGAGGGTTAATAGGAAAACTGACTGCTCTTCTGGGTCTGATTAGTGGCCTCACAACATCTGCAAAGATGCAAGGGAGAAGGACAGGGCAGATGACAGAGAGAAACAGAGGAACTTCAGAGAGGAGACCCCTTCAGCCAACTGGCAAGGAGCTGCCATGGCAGCCTGACTTCCAGAGAACGAGAACCAGAACAAGAGTGTGGGAAATGCCTAGAGAGGAGGTGAGTAGGAACTGCCACTCAGAGAGCAATAAGGGACTGATTGAAACTGATTCTAGCTGGTGCAAATGAGGTCTGTCAGTTGGAACCCAGTGAGATGGATGGCCCTGGGTGCCCTCACCACCTCCAATACAAGGCATAATAATGATGTGGGAGCAAGAAAAGGTCCTTGCCCCCAGGAACCTAGCACTGTCTAGCCACCACAAGAGTCACAAGCGCCCTGACTCTATTACCCCAAAAGAAGGAGTAGGATCATGACAAGATACAGACAGACACAGGACTAAATGACAGCACAAAAGGAAGAATTTGAGTGAGCCATGGTGTAGCACCCTATTGAGCCAAAGACACTTCCAGCTGGGGAAGGCAGCCTCAGACAAAGTCTAACCTCACTGTTTTCTAGCAGAAGTGTGAACTTTTCAGTTTGGGGTTTGTAGTGATTCTACATAGTAGAAAGGATTCAAATTGCTGTGTTCATCTTCAGGAACTCTACACAAGCGGTTTCCCCCAAACAGGAAGAATGCTAGAATAGAAAACACCTGGTGAAACAATTTGGTTTCAAGTGGATCTGTTTGTAATTCACCCACAACTGAAATCAGGTGAAGAGTTCATTGGCCAGGACCTCTGTCATTGTCACAGCCTCTTCACTCATCACTGAGTAGACTTCAAGACATATAATGTAGTAGTTCACAGCAGTCAGAAGATATTTGTTGGAAAGTAAAAATGTAGACACCGTGTAGATTCAAGCAGGAGGATTTATTATACACAGTGCTGGCGGAATGCCACCTTGCCACTTGGGCTCAGCAGACACTGCCGAGTAAGTGATTACAAGACACTATAAAGGGAGCTGATGGGCAGAAAGAAACGATGGGGAGAGGCATTCCCGAGCCCCTAGATAGGTTCTAGCAGCAATGCATTATAAGCCAATAAGCCAAAAAAACCCAAAAAATTACATAGTAACTCCGCCCAAGACTTAGGTTAACATAATTGCTAAACACAAGTATATGTCTCCACCCCTCCCCCCAAAATGTGTTAGGCATAGTTACATTCCACTTGGGATGTGTAGGAGTGGTAACAGTGTTTCCCCAATAAGTGATAGGTATGGTCCATAAGTGTTTGCCTAGGGGTATAGAGCAAAAAAAAAAAAAAAAAAAAAAACCAAAAAGAGATACACAGCAAGCAATTATTTAAAGTATACCTTTGATAGATTTTCAACTTGGGCTCGTGAAGGGGGGTGCTATCTCTAGTTCCTTAGCAACAATTCATGGTTGACCTTGAGAAGATGGCTGTTGTTTCTTTCTCAGGAGAATGGCCCCTTCCAGGGCTTTGGCCTTGCATGGGTGTGTGAAACTTATGAGAGTTAGTTGTGGCTCTCTACCTAATAGTATGTTTCTTTGGCTCTCTACTTTAGGATGAACAGGCAGAGTTGCTTTATATGCTCATCCTGTTTTTCCCACTGAAACTGAAGCAGTTAGGTCTCATGGGTCTTAGGCCAACTGAACAGCAGGCCTCTAGAAAGTTTAGCCAGAGACCATAGTTTAAGGGTCTGCTGGCTATCACAGTGGGTTAAAGCCTGTTCCTACAATATTGGTTGCCAGTCTCTGTCTCAAGCATAGACTTTTTCACATGAAACTGAGACTTTCATCTACACTAGCAAAAGCCTCAGTACTGGCATCCTCCATCCTGGGTTGTTTCAGGTGTTTGTGGGAGGAGGAGGGGAAATTTTACGATAGAGTCAAATATCTGTTTGAAGTCCTGTGTTTATTTACAAACAATGTAAATAAAGTGCTTTTCCCCACTAAAGATAGAAGGAATCAAAGGACTGGAGATAGTTTCTTTGCTTACTGTTCCAGGCCTTTTTCCAGGCAGCACTCTCACCAAAAGCTCTTTCTTTTATCTTTTTCTCAAGGTCATGCTACAGTTGTTTCTCTTCACTGCTTTGCTGCCTTCACTGTTACTGTCATGTTTTTCCTGCTTCTTGCTCACACACACAGCTCTATCAAACAGTATCCAGCCTCCTGCATTTGCATTCAGCTTCCAGTCAAACCTCTTTACCCACATAGCTCAGATTCTAACAAGCCTTGCCAGCTGTCAGTTTTGAATGGTGACTTCTATTGTTTCAACTATCTAGTCCAAACATTACCTTCACCCAAACCCCTGCATAACAAAATCCTTCTTCACTGCAGCACAATATTCTTTAAGTATGCAATTAATCATTAGACGTCAGTTGGACTTCTCATGTAATTAAAGTTACACATGCCTTCCTGAATCAGGAACAAAGGAAAAATCAGGGCTGATAGAGGCTGTCATGATGAACCAATCCATTCTACCAACGAGTATAAAATTTCAGCCACTACTGCATAAAGATACCATATGGAAGCTACTGAAACTCAGGACTACTGATTAGGAGGGAACCAGTTATCTGAAGAAACGGGAATGGGAATGATTATTATTACTGCTTCAAATAATTTGTCATTATGCTTTTAAAGAAGTTGGAGTTGCAAGCTGAAAATTCTCCAACTTATAAACACTCAGTTCTGGCAGTTCTGCAGCTAAAACATCCATTAGTAAATTGGCTTTGCCCTCATCCTTTCATAGCTTCAGTTGTACAGTACTTAAATTCATCCAGAACATTATATTTTTCAATACATTGGCAGAAGCTGTCTCTCATTAATGCAATATAATAATGATATATTTCAATCAATGTGAGAGGGAAGGCATGAGAATTATGCAGCAAAATGTCACAGACTACAAGAAAAGATGTTTCTATTGACATACAGCTCTATTTGATCCAGTGGGAGAGGAAACCTACCCTCACACCCAGGCACTCTCTTGCTTGCTTCTGGACCCAGTCTAGTCATTTTGCTGTGTAAAGTGGACTTAAGCAACAGAGTAAATGTCTGAGATACTGGGGCATCCTATGCATGAAAACTATTGTGTATGCTTGGGAATTCTCAGATTATAGAATTCTGAAAGGAGAATTAATTTTATGATAGGATATAATATTGCTTGCTAGCAAAGGTGAGGTTGGTTGTTATTTTTTTTATTGCAAGTAGGTGAGAGAGTGCCTTACCATTAGAATTAAAACTAATGGCCTCAATAAATATAGTCTGTCTCAAAGCGTGAAAAGAATAATCTTTCAATACTGTTATAAATGTCACAATTAGGTAGGGTGACCATCCATCCCACTTTTACCAGGACAGTCCCTTATTTAAGACCTCCTTCCAGTGTCCCAGCTTTAAAAAAAAAGGCACATTATTTTGTATTTTTCCTGCAGTGAGGGTGGGGTAGGAAGAGAGGAGCTGCTAGTGCTCAGGGCTTCAGCTACGGAAGCCCCAAGGATCGGCAGCTCCTCTTCCCTGCTGCACTGCTGAAGCCCTGAGAGCCGGTGGCTCTCCTCTCCTCCCTACCTTGCATGCTGCAGGACTGAACTTCATCCCTGTAGTGGGGCAGGGTGGGAGGGGAGCTGCTGGCGCTTGGAGCTTCAGCCATTGGAGGCCCACATGCTAACGGCTCCTCCCCCACACTGTGGGGTTGAAGCCCCGAGTGCCAGCAGCTCCTCCACCATCCCCGTCACTGCAGGGCTGAAGCCCCACATGCAGGTGGCTCCCCTTCCCTCTGCCCATCCTGCTGCAGGGCTGAAGACCTCTATTTCGGTGGCTCCTCACCCCACACTGTGGTGCTGAAGCCCTGAGCACCAGCAGTAGCCCCTCTCCCCCGCTTTGGTATCCCATATTTGGCATAGGGAAATACGGCCATCCTCTAGTTAGGAATACATATTATGGCGTTAATGATATAGTAACTCTCAAAAGAACTTGCAAATGACAAGAACTATTATAATTTAACAATATTTCATCTTCTTGGTGGAAATGTCTGCTTAAAAGAACATTGAATAGAAGATGTCAGCGTTCTTGTCTCTGATTCCATGCTGTGTGCACCACTGCTTAGTTATATCTGTAAGCAGCATTAGGGGTATTGATTGTTTGCAATTATGAGGGGGTCCATAATAATGGAAAAAATATCCACAGGAAATCATATGGGATTTCTGACTCAGAAACTGAAAAATAACGTTGGAACTCCCCAGAGACCTCCCTAGACCTTCTGTATGCTCTCACCATGCTTGTAGCTATCTACTGCTAGCTCTCTAGCCCTCATCCTGTACTGTGTCTGAATTGCATTCAGAGCATTTTAGGATAGGGCAAAGATGGCATCAGGAAACAATTATGGTCTCTGGATTCTGGAGTGTATTTAGGGTTTAAAATGTGTTCCTGCCTGGCCAGGGAAAAGTACAAGTATCTGGAGCCATGCCCACAGCTTCAAGGGTTTATTCGTTAGCTAGAAAGAGCTGGAGTACAAAGTTGCTCCAGCTAATCACCCATCATTCCAGCATCTTTATGTCAGGGACTGAAAGGAAGGTAGAATGCTGCCACTATTCCAGTTGTATGCCTCCATGTAATTCCTTGTACAAAACAGAAGTACCCATGTAGTTGCTTAAGCTAACCTTCCAGTTGGTTTGTAACTGCATAATGGCACAAAACAACCAGAGCAGGGGGCCCAGAATAGAGTCCTACCTTTTTTAACAATGGTGTAGAATACAACAGAATGAATACTTTTATAGGTCAAGATATGTGAATAGTCATGTCAGTCTGTCCAGGACAACACCAATGTTCCTTGTCCTCTTACTATAGGGTTCTAGCTATCTAGATAAATTGGTTATATTTTAACACCAATTTTTACTATACTTGTGATGGGCAGAGAGACAAATTACAAACTCCTGTGCCCTTTGAGGTAAAGCCTCCATTGACTTCGTTAGTGCAGGATTGGTTTCAAAAGAGGAAGGACATTTTCCAGGCTTTTTTTTTTCTTTCATGTGGATATGCAATAATCCAAGGTAGTTTTCATCACATAGTGATTGTTACTGAATTCTCTATAATCTTAATATTCTTTTAACTGAATAATTGTTGAATTAAAAAAATAAAATGGCTATTTACATTCCACTGACATGATATGAAAAATACATCAAAAACATATGCAACAAACGACTTTTTTATTTTGACATTAAAATTGGAATGACATCAAATTTGAGATTAATTTATATTGAAATGAAGCAATACTTTCTAAATATTCTACTGAAGTATAATGTTCAGCTCCTCAGTAAGAGGTACAGAAATCTGAAGGGTGAGTTTCTGTGGGAAAAGTGAAACAAAATTAATTAAAAACATATGCTAAGATAATTGAAAGCAGCTCCACAACTTCAACAGGAACATCAGCTTGAGTATAGACTGCCATAAGACCTTTCCCTTGACCATATAGGCAAGACCCCGTGGGTAACAAACTGGACATAAGTTCTGCAGAGAACTCCCAAAATTCTTTAGTACTTTGGTGAACATGTTAAATTAAAAATCAAACCAAAGTAGCAGTCGCATTGTTAAATTGATACTAAATTTAATTCATTTTATGCTGTCTCCTTATTTTTAGTTTCCATTATGCCACAGACTATGTGTAGGTTTCAGAAGCAGCAACTCATTATAATGAATGGGAGAAATTCATTCTCAAGCCTTATTTTCCCCCAGATTCCCTACAAATCTGAGTTCACATTACTGCATTAACCTTGAAAATGTGAACTAAGTGTAATCTCTCCAACTATGAGAGCTAAAAGCAATCTTTTAAAAATGAAATATGAGACTCAAAAGTATAATTTTACTTGAAGTAGAGAATTCTGTGGCAGATTCTCTAGACTGAGAATCAAAGGCTTACCTATAAGCATTTCAACATTTATAATTTTGTGAGAGATAAATCAACAATATATCTTATGTATTCTGGCTGATACTTTATGTACAACTGTATTAACATTGTACTTCAATGCCTAAATAGTTATTTATCATTGATAGTTCTCTATACAGGCACTTAACTTATATATTGATTTTAGTAAGACTTTACTTCCTTTTTGAAAGACCATACTCAACTTGTTGTGCCACCCTTGTGTATAGATCACATTTTCCTTGTTTGCTTATGAAAATATTATGTGGTATTTTCATAAGCAAACAAGGAAAATGTGGTGTATACACAAGGGTGGCACAACTGATTGAGTATGGTCTTTCAAAGTGTGGCTATAAATGGTTCATTGTCAAATAGGGAGGATATATGTAATGGAGCCCCATAGGAGTCAGTCCCAGATTCAGTACTATTCAATGGATAATGGAGTGGAAAGTAAGCTTATAAAATTTGTGGATGACACCAGGCTGGGAAGATTTGAAAACACTCTGGAAGACAAGATTAGAATTCATTAAGACCTTGACAAGTTGGAGAACTGGTCTGAAATCAACAAGATGAAATTCAGTAGAAACAAGTGCAAAATACGACATGAAGGAAGGGGGCGGGGAATCAAATGAACAACTACAAAATGGTGAGTTAACTGGTGATGTGGTAGTTCTGTTGAAAGCATCTGGGCATTATAATATATCACATACTGCATATGAACTATCAATATAATGCAGTTGCAACAAAGTCTAATCTTCTGTATTGACAGAAGTGCTGTCTATGAGACATAGGAAGTAATTGTCCCACTCTGCACACTCTAATGAGGCCTTAGCTAGAGTAATGTGTCCAATTCTGAGTGCCGTGCTTTAGAAAAAGATATGGACAAACTAGAGAGAGTCCAGAGGGCAAAAACAAAAATGATAAAAAGGTTTAGAAAACGTGGCTCATAATGAAAGGTTTAAAAGCTTGGCACATTCAGTCTTGAGAAAAGAAAACCAAAGGGAACCTGAATATAGTATTCAAACATATTAAGGACTGCTATTCAAAAGAGTGTGATCAATTGTTCTCCATATCCATTACAGTTTTAGTGGGCTTAATCTGTAGCAAGGCAGACTAAGGTTAGATATTAGGAAAAAACTTTCTAACTATAAGGGTAGTTAAGTCCTAGAACAGGCCTCCAAGGGTGGTTGTGGAACCCACATTGTTGGAGGTTTTATGGTTGGATAAAACACCTGTCAATGGTGGCCAGTGTTTAGAGCAGGGTGGGTAACTAGACCATCTTTATGATTTTTGGTGCCCTATGCAGCCCAAATAACTGCACCCTCCATCCCACACTGGCAGGGGGCAGCCACTCTATGGGGCAGGGCTGTGCTCAGTGCAGTGAAGGCAGGAGCTATGGGGGGCGGGGGTAGGAGAAGGACAAGGAGGCTGTTGTGGGAGCAGGCAGACTAAGTAGAACAGCCAGATGGAGCTGTGGGCTGACAAGTGGATTGCAGGGGCAGAGGATTGAGGTCGGGAGACCAGTGTCTGGGGTATTGGGTCCAACGGGGCTGTGAAGTGGAATATGGGTGGGGGAACCATGAGGTTAGGTATGACGGGGCTGGGAGGTGGAGCAGGGAGTTGAGATATTGGAGCAGGAGGAAAACTGTGGTTTGTAACCTATCCTTTAAATCAGCTTCCGTACCTAATGATTGGAAGATAGCGAACATGATGCCAATATTTAAAAAAACCTCTAGAGGTGATCCTGGCAATCACAGACCAGTAAGTCTAATGTCAGTACCAGGCAAATTAATTGAAACTATAGTAAAGAATAAAATTGTTAGACACATAGATGAACATAATTTTTTGAGGGAAAGTCAACCTGGTTTCTGTAAAGGGAAATCATGCTTTACTAATCTATTATAGTTCTTTGAGGTGGTCAACAAACATGTGGACAAGAGGGATCCGGTAGACACAGTTTACTTAGCATTCCAGAAAGCCTTTGACAAGGTCCCTCACCAAAGGTTTTTAAGTAAAATAAGCTGTCATGGGATAAGAGGGAAGGTGCTTTCGTGGATTGATGTTGGTTATAAGACAGGAAACAAAGGGTAGGAATAAATGGTAAGTTTTCAAAGCAGAGAGAGGTAACTAGTGGAGTTCCCCAAGGGTCTGTCCTGGGACCAGTCCTGTTCAACTTACTTATAAATGAGCTAGAGAAAGGAGTAAATAGGGAGGTGGCAAAGTTTGCAGATGATACCAAACTGCTCAAGATAGTGAAGACCAAAGCAGACTGTGACGCGCTTCAAAAACATTTCACCAAACTAAGTGATTGGGCAACAAAATGGCAAATGACATTTAATGTTGATAAATGTAAAGTAATGCACCTTGGAAAAAATAATCTCAACTATACACTCAATATAATGGGAACTAACTTAGCTACAACTACTCAAGAGAGAGATCTTGGAGTCATTGTGAATAGTTCTCTGAAAAATCCATTCAGTGTGCAGCGGCAGTGAAAAAAACCCAAATAGAATGTGAGGAATCCCTTAAAAAAGGGATAGATAATTAAGACAGAGAATATCTTATTGCAACTGTATAAAAACATGTCACGTCCATATCTTGAATACTGCGTACAGATGTGGTCGCCTCATCTCAAAAAAGATATATCAGCATTAGAAAAGGTTCAGAAAAGGGCAACAAAAATGATTAGGGATTTGGAATGGGTCCCATATGAAGAGAGATTGAAAAGACTGGGATTTTAAGCTTACATAGAAGTAGACTAAGCAGGGATATGATAGAGATCTATAAAATCATGACTGGTATGCTAAAGTGAATAAGAAAAAGTTATTTACTTATTCCCACACTATAAGAACTAGGGGTCACCAAATAAAATTAATAGGCAGCAGGTTTAAAACAAACAAAAGGAAGTTTTTCTTCACTCAGTGCGCAGTCAACCAGTAGAACTCCTTGCCAGAGGATGTGGTGAAGGCAAAAACTTTAAAAGGATTAAAAAAAGAGCTAGATAGATTCCTGGAGGTTAGGGCCATCAATGGTTATTAGCCAGGATGGGTAGGATGGTTTCCCTAGCCTCTGTTTGTCTGGAAATGGATGACAGGAGAGGGATCATGTTATGATTACCTGTTGTGTTCCCTCCCTCTGGGGCATCTTGTGTTGGCCACTGTCGGCAGACAGGATACTGGGCTAGATGGACCCTTGGTCTGACCCAGTATGGCCGTTCTTATGTACAGGCAGTCCCCGGGTTACATACAAGATAGGGACTGTAGGTTTGTTCTTAAGTTGAATTTGTATGTAAGTCAGAACTGGCGTCCAGATTCAGCCGCTGCTGAATCTGGATGCCAGTTCTGACTTACATACAGAATCAACTTAAGAAACCCAGGCGTCCCCAAGTCAGCTGCTGCTGAAGCTGATCAGCAGCTGATTCCAGGAAGCCCAGGGCAGAGCAACTCTGCCTCGGGCTTCCTGTAGTCAGCACTGGTCAGTTTCAGCAGCAGCTGACTTGGGGACGCCTGGGGCAGAACAGCTGGGGTGCTGCTGGGTTGCTCCAGTAGCACCGCTCCTCGGCACTACTGGACCAACCTGGCAGCACCCCATCTGCTCTGCCCCAGGCGTCCTGATTCAGTCGCTGCTGAAACTGACCAGCAGCGGCTGAATCAGGACGCCTGGGGCAGAGGAGCTGGGGTGCTGCCGGGTTGGTCCAGTAGCGCCCAGAGCGGCACTGCGGGACCAACCGGCAGCGCCCCAGCTGCTCTGCCACAGGCGTCTGGAGAAAAGCCTAGTCTGCTGGGGGGAGGGGCGTACTAGCTGCGCCCCCCGCACCCCAGCAGACCAGGAAGATGCGGGCGGCGGACCGAGACGCACCGCGGTCCCGCCGCCTGGGTCCTCCGCGGCTTTGCTCCCTGTCTCCCTGGTCTGCTGGAGGCCAGCAGACCAAGGAGACGGGGAGCAAAGCCTCTGAGGATGCCAGCAGCGGGACAGCCGCGGGGCGTCTGGGCTGTCCCGCTGCCGGCTTCCCCCGAGGCTTTGCAAAGCCGCCGAGGGGCTCAGGCAGCAGGGCAGCCCAGGCGCGCCTGGGCTGCTCCGCTGCCGGCTTCCCCAGGGAGACCAGGGAGATGCGGAGAAAGCCCCGGAGTACACGGGCGGCAGGACCACGAGGTCCCGCAGTCCGTGTCCTCCGGGGCAGCCCCGTCTGTAACTGCAGATCCGACATAAGTCGGATCCGCGTAAGTCGGGGACTGCCTGTATGTCTTTAAGAGGTAACAAGACTGGTAGTAGCTCTATACAATATAAATTAGCCCCCAAAGTGGTCTGTGTTGAAGAGAATGGAGGATCTTACTACTCTCAGGTCATTTTTATTTCAGCCTAGCTAGCAGACCCCCTCTCTGTCATTCCTCCTGTACCCATTATAGGGGAATTTCTACAGCTCTTAAGGCATAATATTCCTATGGGCTACTGCACATGTGTGGGGTGGGAAATGGTTAACAGTCTTAAGAATTAGAAATAGTGACGTACAGGAGATAGGGACTTTGTTACACAGTAAACAGATTATATTTTATCCTGGAAAAATCAACAAGAGAGTATCTGTTTTAAAATGTGAAAAAAATCACACTTATAGTGAAATAGACCATGTAACAGAATGCAAACTTCAAATAATCGGGGCCAAATCCTGAGAAACAGCCAGTGGGAGTTGAATGTTCACAGCATCATTAAGGATTTTGTCCATGATATTCTTCCAGAATCCCATTGTTCTGCCAGGTGCAATATTTCCCTATTTTTCATTGCTTCTTACAAAGAAATCTGTTTATAAACAGAAGTTTTCTTCTCTGTAATATGCCTCCTCTGCCTGATTAATTTATTCATTAAAACTCCGGATCAGTGTTTGTAGTATCAACCACAAAGGCATCTATGGTAACGTATTCCGTGATATCACAAATGTTGGATACAGCATCACCAAATGAATAAGACAGGAGGAGAGGCTGATTATTAAGTAAACTGTTTCTATTTATATACAAATACCTTGGGGTGTAGTATGTAGTTAGACATAGCCCATAGAAAAAAGCACCACAGAGACAAAATGCTTTTTTGAGATTTCTAGTGCACAAGGGAAGCATGCTTCCCGCTATATTCCCTTAAGGAGTCTAGTCCCTCTGCCATTCTGATTTCATTCTAATTTCCAGAATAGCAATTTTCCCTCATCCTTAGGCAAACCAGAGCTCTTATACACTGATACCCATATCAAAGCCTGGCACATCTATGCTGATGCAATCAGTATCAGCATACTCCTTATAGAATACAGAAGTAACTATCACAAGCCTATGCAGAACCTAGAACAGATCTATTTTTCCTCCCAACATGCTCTTTTAAAGTTGTTTCACCACTATTGTTCAGACATACTGTCCGGTGAAGAGGGGTTCTTCATACCCGACTGATAATCTGAGAAGCCTTTGTTAATGATTACACTCAAGCTTCCTAGGAGAAGCAACTCTTATAAATGTAAAAGAGGAGTTGAACTCTCAACCATATTTAATATAACCTCATAAAAGCTGCATTTACATTTTATTAGGCTTTTTTTAATCATCTGGAATTTTTTTCAAATTCTCTCTCATACACAACCACTCTTTGAGTATGAATTATTTATGTTTCTAATAGCAAATATCATTTTTTTTTTGTTTTTGCATAGCATGCTGTATTTTAACTGTCTCGGGACTGTGAGAAAGTAGTGAGGTCTGCACCTGTTTTTGTTTGTTTTTAAATATACTGGTTGTAAGTTTCTTAGAACTCCAAATTTGTGAATTTTTTTCTGAGTTTTCCATAGTAGAAGCAGCCCCAGTCAACGGGTCCAGATTGTGAGGAAAGATGTGATGGAACCAGGCCCAGGTTTGCATGTGAAAATAGGAAAACACCAACTAAAATTAACTATATCCATTTTTTGGACAATCTGGGCACCCATTTCTGATAAAAAATAATGAAGTAGGCACGTGTTTCAGATATTTTAAGTAGCTGCTAAATAACATTGGGGCAGATTTGAGAATATAAACACAACAGCAGCAGCTAATATATCTCCATAGCTCTAAGAATGGAGTGACTATTATAACAACAAAATTATTTGTGGGAATGTTATTTTATAAATCAGGGCATGTAGGCTTCTGTAAGCCATACACACAAAAGCAGAAAGACAAGGTAAGTAAGATAATATTTTATAGGACCAACTTCTGTTGGAAGAATGTACATGCTTTAAAGCTACACAAGGCTCTTCTTCAGGTCTGGGGAAGGAAGCAGACTTTTTCCCTAGCCGAAGAAGAGCTGTAGTGTAGATTGAATACTAATACCTTCTTTCATCAGAAGTTGAACCAAAAAAATATATTACCTCATCAGTCTTGTCTTTCTCATATGCAGAGACCAGCATAGCTAAAATCACTGCAGACATCCAATACTCTGGTCATCTGAAGAAGTGGGCTATGTCCACGAAAGCTCATGATACCATCTACATGTTTTGTTAGTCTTTAAAATGCTACCGGACTATTTGTTGTTTCTTAAATTTTTACAAAATTAGAAAGACGTGTGTAAGGACAAGAGAAAATTTTCTGTAACGAAACCCAAGAAATCTTCTATTCTTACTCTTGTGACTTTTTGCAAAGTTAACCTCATACTCTGATGTACAAAAATTTGATCTCCAGTTTTGTTTTGTTTTTTGAACAAAACAAGACTTGAATGGGAAAATATTAGCATTGTTCATTGAGTTTGGGAAAAAACTTATGAAAAATCACATTCGTAATTTGTCAGCACAACTCTTACCCCATTTGCTTGATATTGTAAGTCCTTGATGACTTTTCCATTCAAAACAACAGCATTAGGTCTTGAAGTCACACCAAGAACTTGAACTGTGTTGTATATCAGAGAATCAACTCCCCGGTAGCCATTTTTAACAATCTTTGTCTTCATTTGGCCCTATAATAATTCAGAATAAGAATTTTTAGATTAATAGTAACTAACTGGAAATTACTTATTGAATACTTGTTACATCTCATTGTTTTACTCCATTCAAAATGTCCTATAAAGTATACACATTTTAAAAATAGAAAGGTAGAGAATAGTAACAGTGGACACAGTTTTCATACAGAATAAAATATTGCATATAATTAACCACCAGCAAAATTGGAAATAAATAAATATTTACAGTATGAACATGAAATCTTCGTAGACTTCTTCATTATTGTAGCACTGGTTTTAATACCCCACTCAGATATTACACTGTCACACACAGTATCAAAATCTCGACAGGGAATTTTACTTAGTTTAAAGTAAGTATAGTAGTTATCTACAGTATACACGAAGTGATTTCCAGTTAATGCCTTCTGTGTTTATTGGGTACCATATATTTAATCTCATATTTTTATTATCCTAATAGTGAAACTTCTGCTACAAACCTTTTAGTCATCAAATTTCACAACATTAAAAACATTGAGGAATTACATTATTTCTAGGGAGCTGTGTTTCGTAGACCTGTAATATATTTAAAGCCTCCTTGGTTGTTCAAATGAAAATATAAATTTTGGGGACTAACTCTGCAGCCCTTACTTAGGCAAAGCTCCTTAATGAGTCCTGAGGAAGTGCTGCCCAATCAGTCAAGGAAAGCTTCACTGCAAGTTTTGCAGCCGGCTCCCCCACCCACTCCACTCCCGGGGAGCCAGCGTGTAATTTTTGGTGGGGGAGCCAGGCCAGTTCCACTGCAGACATGAGCTGCTCCAGCCAGCCAGCAGGAGCAGCCCCTGCTGTGGTGGACCCCATGTGGCTGGAGCAGCCCTGTTCCCAAGCTGGGCGGGAAACTTATTCAGCCACAACCAGTTAACCGGAACCCTACTAATTTAGGGTGATGCTTTTATATACTTATAGAGGAATATACAGCATACAGTGAGGACTCCCATATGTTGCAAAGTCACACATCTGTCATACATTTATAATTTGTGATCTAGAATGATTTTTTTTACTTCAGTATACTGGTAATAAAATCTTAACATTGGAGGTTACCAGAATACAAACAGAAATTTCAGACAAGGATTTACAGATACAATCATATATGAGCAATGAGAAATGGAAGCACCACTAAGTCAACAATCATATTTGCACAGTTTCCAATTTAATATAAATCTGTTTGCTCTTTTTCTGTAGTCTGCCTACAGTAAATATCTAAATACAGAATACAGAAAACTAAAGTAATCTTCTTCCTTCTTTACATCATGTGAAAATGCCATTTTTTCTTAAGACAACAAGATTAAAGAAGTGAAATTGTTCTCAGTGCATCCAGAAGAAAAAAATTAGATAATGAACCGTGAACACTGGGCAGCATTTGCTGTAATACACAAGAAAATAGCTGATATCTCTCTATATTTTCAAGAACATTAAAAAATACCCATCAGTTTATTATAATCTGCCATTGCTCCTAACAGAACTAATTCTAGGAACAGTATCACTTTGCAAATTAAATATAATTTAATTTCTCCAAATAATTTCTACTGATGGCAAACTTTTGGGAATGTATGATCTGAAAACCATGCCAACATTCATAATATAGGTTAAAATAGAGACTAAGTTATTTTCCCATCTTCTTAATTATTTCAGTCTTCACTAATATACCTGGTATGTCTTAAATATTTCCTTCCAGAGACTGCAATTATAAATATGTAATGGCATTTACAAAGTACATACTGAGCATAGGCAGAAGGGAGAGGAGAATCATTTCAGTTTATAAGAACACAGCTTAATCACCCCCTTAGACTCAAGAACCATGAAGACAACCACCAAAAAACTGGGACCAACAGAGACAATAAGATCTGCTATACAGTGGAGAGACCAGAGATGGAGAAAGAGGACGAAAGGCCTGGAATAGCAAATGGGCAACATTCTTGTACCAGCTGTCTCTGAGAATGCAACCAGGAGACAAAAGGAGACTATAAGTCCTGGACCTAAAATGTACACAGACTCAAATTAATAGGAAGGTTCATAAACTGATTTGTTTTGTTTAAAAAAACAAAACACACACAAAAAACAGGTGGGACAGTTAGGAGAAGCAGGCACTACTAGATAGACCACACCGAAAAGTGTTGACAAGATAAAGGCAATCTGTATAACTTGATGAAGTAGATCACTAGTTATTTTTATAACAGAAGCCATAACTTTTTATATAAAATACGAGCTCCTTTTGAAAACTCATTTCAAAGTAGTTCTCAGTTAATACTTAGATTGTTTTTCCTTATCCATTTTTTAAACACAGTGACACTCAGCCTTTGTTTCAAGAACTGCATGTGATCAGCACTTTAGACACTAGCTGGTTCCCAGAACGATTCCATGGAATACCTTTCACAGGAACAAACACAGGGCTAGAAGTATTGAGTAGACGATAGCATGAAACTCACTGAGCTTTCTCCTGTGCCCACCTTGGAAAGACGGTTTAAAAAGATGCAAGCATCTCCTGCATTTAAGAGTAATACCCCCTTTCACTCTGTATCTAAAAGTAAGCAAGTGAATGTGGGGAAAGAGATTGCCTCTCTTCCAGCAGCTGTACCTGGAGAAAAAGGAGGGGAGGTGAAGCATGTATTAGCAGGGGCATATCATGACGACTCATCAATACATTATATATTCTAGTGGCATGGCATGACACAAATATTGCAATGCAATATAACAGTGTGATTATTTTGAACTTTCTCTAATTTTGTTTGACAAAGTGGTTCACCAGCTTCAAATGTTGAATATCGGAACTGTTACAAAGTTTTTCAGAAATAAGTACCAAAATCCTTATTGCTACTTACTTCACTGAATGTATATTTGGCCAAGAAATAGACTTCCTTTTCAATAGAATCTGTCAAAACACAGGATTCATAATATTAAGACATATACACAGTTGGATTTACTGGTAGCTGGCTAATAAGAACAGTCAGACTTTTGGGATGTCTCTTCAAATGCTACCTATACATCTTCAGTTCTGCAATAATCTAAAATAATTTCATAGGAAACTTAATTAGTATCTTTTTATGCCTGATGTGCTTGTTCTGATCTCACACCATTATTATAGGAGTGCAGTGACATTATTATAGGAGTGCAGAATCACTCGTGATTAATACCTGTGAGAGACCAGAATCCATTTTCCTGTCACACCAATATGAATCAGGAATAATTCCAACTAAGTCAGTGGAGTTACACTGGTGAAAAATTGGTGTGAGGAGAGTCAGGATGGCTGACTGCTTTGCAGTAGTGTGACAAACATACCAATAGAATCACCATCATCCCAGAAGAGGGACCCAGAGGCTTCTCCTCGTTCATTCAGAGCAATTATAAGTCCAAATGGATTCAGACGGCTGAGGAGAAATTCAATTAGAAGGATTCATCAATATGGAGGTACTTTTTCACACACCCCCCCCAGTGAAGAATAAAACTAGAAAGGTAATTTTTACAAATTATTAAATCAGATTTTACAACAAATAAAATAGACCAGAATGCCCACATGATCAGATAGGGGGATCCTTTGCTGGAGCTGCTGAAGAAGGCAACACCTTCTGTTGTGGAGGGAAATCTCCCTCAGAAAAGTTGCTGAGAAAAAGACCCTGCCTTTTTTGGCAGTTTTGATGTGCCATCTGTTAGGTGGTCGGCAGGATGATTGAGGTCCCCCAGGCTCAGTTTGGCTGCTGCATTGTGTGTTGCAGCGTGACCGTGTCTCCTGTCCCACCTTTACACTGGCTTTTGAGGGTAGTTCAGGCCAGGTTAATTATTTCTTGGGTTCTGTTTGTCTGGAACTACCATTTTGCTTTGGCTATATGCAAGCCAACTCTCGGTATTAGGAAGAAATTTTCCCCTACAACTGATTGGCTAAGCAATTAGGGCCTTTCTACTTTCCCCAGAGTATTTCGTAGTTCCAGGTAAGAATGGAAGGAATGTCTAAAGTTTACTCTTTTGCCACATATTTATTGCAAATATTAAATGATTGGGTGGCCAATACAGCAGAGGTAGATGCAGGACCCATTTTTCTTTCTAGTCCCAACTACCAAACTGGGAGTAGGTTTTGGCTGAATCCTGCACTGATAGGTCAAGATGGTAGAAAAGTTTTAGGTCAGTGGTTCTCAAACTTTTTACTAAGGCCACCCAACAAGTGTATTTCCTTTCTCTCTTTCTCTCACCAATGCACCGTTATATATGTGCACCTTCTGCCCTGGCACTGCAATCCTAATCCCAGCCTTGTTTGGAGGATAGGCCATATAGTGAGTAAAGAGTGGGCCCACCCCACAGTAGTAATTCTGTGACATGGGGCTGGAGCTAGTTCCCAATTTGTGGCACTGCAATCTAGCACATCTGGCTGCACTCTTACACATATTTGGCTTGGCCACCCTGATGTCATAATATCTAGCCCTTGAAGAGGTGACTTATCTAGATATTTCCCATGACTCACTGCAGGTTTGGAACCCACCCTCTGGGAAATGCTGTTCTAGGAGATTTACAGATTGGGGAACCCACTGTGTGGGAATTCATATAACACAAGTACAACTGGTGGGATAAAGACTTAATCCCCTATAGTGCCAGGAGTTTGCTAAATGTAGTTTCCCTTATTTACAATATACTTTGGTTTCTATCTACTCACATTACATTGGACTACTGATTGCCATGTTGCTCGCTTGCCGACCCTATTTTCCTCGATTGTATGCCAATTTAAGGAAAATTGGACACACTGCTCATCACATCAAAGTCTTATTCCCATCAGCATCTAAGTACATAAACTTGATTTAAAAGTAAATTTTGTAAACTGGGAATTCCAAGCAGAGATGGCCAAATGGTATATTTTAGCTTTGTTTTAAACTGAAGTTTAATCTTTACACTGAAGGGGTTTCTTTTTTATTACTAATGAATACTTTGTTTATTTGAAGGCCTTCACCATGAGAAGAATAAAGCCAGGCTGCTGTCAGTGATGCAAAGGGGGGCAGTTGCCTCAAGGCCCAGTGATTCAAAGGGACCTGGGTCTCAGTGGCCCAGACCCCTTTAATCACCACCAGAGTGCCATGCTGCATGGAGGACTGGCTGCCTCTGACTCCACCCCTTCTGAGAGCATGGAGCTGCTCCCTCGCCTTGCTAGGGGCCCATAGAAGCTGTCAGCTCCCCTGAATAAAGCTATTATTTACTCCTTTCCCTTGTAAAAAAAACCTCTGAACAGACAAATGTGATATATTCTTTCAAAATATTTATTATGTGGTAGTTACCTCAGAGTAGTAGTTGTGGCTGGTGCCTGTGTTGGCAAAATGTAACCCCCACGGAGAAAGAGTGGGATCTTGTCCAATGGAGCATCAACACTAACAAACCTTCTGTGCCAGGAAGCTGGCACTTTATCACCCTACCACAGAAATGAATGCCGTTAAAGAGCTTTTTATTTTAAATCCAGATACTTTCATTAATTGCTATAAAGCAATGAAACAAATTTGTATTTACACTGATGTAAATGAGGTTAGAACTTAGCCCCAGAATAACACCATCAAATTCAGTGGCATTTATGCATAAGTGATATACCAAAGACAGAACAATCATGAACAAGTTACAATGACTCATCTTTAAAATTTGCCATTATTCAGTATCTTGTGAGAAACTTGTGAATAATCTCTGAATTGTTACATTTTTTCAGTCTTTGAGGCAAGATGATACCATACTAATTCAAGAAAACCATGCTCTTTGTCAGAAAAAGCCCATTCAGAATGTCCTAGGCCATCACTTTGACCATACCACCACTCTTTTTCTATATTTTTATAGGATTCCTTCTCTTTATCATATCAAATATAAACTACTTTTAGGTACATTAATGACCCACTCCCACCCTACTTATCTTTTATTCTGTACCAAAAAATTGACTCCTGCCTGTGATTGGCCATGAAGTCAGCCTTGTTTGTTACATTTTCAAAGAACTGCATTTGTGCTGTCTCCCATGCTGCATATCAAGCTTGGGCATAATTCCCTGTAGATATCAGCTTAAGCCAATTGATTTTCCTCCAATATCCTCCTTAAAACTCTTAGGTGCTGCCACAAGAGTCAGCTGAGATGTGGGCTATCATGGTGCGAGGTGGTGGGAGTTGAGAAACAGAACTGTTGAAATACTTTTACTTGGTTCGATGACAGTTTGAAAACACTCACACTCTCTCTCTCATATATATATATATATATATATATATATATATATATATATATATATATATATATATATATATATATATATATATAGTTAATAGAAATGTATTGTTGGGCCTGAAATGAGAGAGTTTTAATTTTGAGCTTTAACTTTTCTAAAAAAAAAAAAAAAAAAAAAAAACTAAAGAAAATTGAAAGAAATTTCTAAACAAAAAAATCCAAATGAAATTAAAAATATCAAAATGAAATGGATTTTTTTCAGATTTACTTTAAAAAACACAATTTGGTGAAAATGACATGTTTTTAAATGCAGATTCAGTGACACTGAAATGTGTTTCATTAAAAAAAAAAAGAGAGTTGTACAAAACATTTCTCCTAGCTCTGTTAAGGTGTGAAGTTACCAATGTGAAAAGAAGATACTCCGAACCCTGCAGGACTATATCCTTATTTAAGGAGAAAGGGAAAAGATAACTTAGACTCTCATCCTGGAGCCAAGGGATGAATGTGGAAAAATTCCCCTATCGAAAAAAGCTCCAAGTGATTATTCTTTAAGAATAAAAATGTCTAAGGTTCCAGATGAGTAACATTTTTCTCTGTCCTCTATCTGTAACTGCACTGGATAGTTAGGTGGGTAATCATTTTTTTTTCTTTTCCCCAGTTAGTCAGTGTAGTGCAGAAGTATTTTTGGGGGAAGGCAGGGAGAGGAGGGGTTTGAACTCTCAGGCTGAAATTTTCAAAGATGTTTGCTTTGGTCTAAGTCTGCTCATATTGAAGTCAAAATGAGTTTCATCCTTGACTGCAGTAAGAGCAGAGTTAGGCCACTTCAGAGGACTTTTGGAAATTCAGCCCCTAAGCAATAGAACTATTTATACACTAAACACAGAGCAAACACAAAACACTTACAAGGCTCAAGATTTGTGTTCGAGTGGAATGAATATGATTACTTGTTTGTTTTCTGTAACTTGGATTGTTTCAGACTTCTCAGAGACGACGTTTCAAAAAGAGGCCTCAGCCTCATTTGTCAGATTGTCCTCTACATTTTTTTAGTGCCAAAAATGATGTTGTGTGCAAAGTTTTGTATTGCTGTGTGCAATCTTGCAGTCAGGTGTGCAAATAAGATAAATATATATCCACCTGATTTGTATGCATGAAAGCAGTGTAGCATGCAAATCTGAAACTCATGAATGCAAATAAAAATAGAAACCCTGACAACTGTAGGCATGATTTTATAGGCTGCTCTTGAAAATGTAGCCCTCTGTGTCTTGGTGCTATATAAACCAAAAATAGAAAATAAAATGCTACTGAAAGCTGGGTAATTTTCTTGCTCAATTAGCCAGCCTGGTGCAGAAGTATTTTTTGTGTATTTCTTCACTTGGAAAAAGATATTGCTGAATAGTGCTCAGAATTAATTTTACGTAGACTATAACATTTTAATCATGTCCAAACTATAAGAAAAAGTAAGATTTTAAAATACATACTGTATAGTAGTCAAACCAGGATGCTTCAGGGAAATATACATCCACTGATCTTGCTCCCTGTAATTGTCAAAAGTAATTAAGCTATTTTCTCACACTTTTGGCAGTACATTGCTAAATTAATATTTTTGTTTTACGCTTAAATATCTGTATACTCAACAGCCCTTTACAAAAACATCTTGGATATTAATAAGTGTTATTAATGTAGCAATATATTAGAACTGACTAATCTAGCAGGGCTTGCCAGCTGCCCACATCATGCTGAGTTTGGCTCATTGCAAGTCTATTGAATGAGTCCATGGCATTGTCAGATTAATTATTTTAGCTCTGTATCCTACTGCAGGCCCTGTAGACATCAATGTATATGACTTCAATGGGACTAATCTCATGCTTAGAATTTTCACACACGTGTCAGTGCCTCAGGATCAGGTCCTTAGACTAGATAACAGTATGAGATTACAGAAATATTGATGATACTATTGGAAGGGAAAGGCCTCTTTGGGAGAGGTATGTATGAGATACCCAGTTTGGAATGCCTGATTCCTCCTGGCGGGGCAAGGGGAAGTGACAGGAAGCAAGGGTACATAGATCTTCTGCCTAGGATTCGTCTTTAAAATCTTCTACAGTGTCATTAAAAATTATTACTTTATATTTGCTGAAACGTTTATTATTGAGTTCCGGAAAGAAAGTTATGTTCGTTGTAAAAGTGCTTAGTACAGGATTACTCTGGAAACTGTTTGAATCAATATAAGTAGATACATATATTCTTGGATCAAAATAGGTTGTTATTCTCATGTATAAGATCCCATAGACTCTCCACATGCACATCTCCCCCTTTGCATGCAGAAGCAAGATTCAGCTGCCAGGGAACAGGTGCACCATAGGAGCCAAAGGTGCCATGGATGAACATAAGAACTGCCATAGTAAATCAGATCAAAGGTCCAGCAAGCCCAATATTCTGTGTTCTGACAATGACCAATGCCAAGTGCTTCAGAGAGAATGAACAGTACGAGAAGTCATCAAGTGATCCATCTCCTTTCAATCCCCGTCTACCACAGAGCCACCAGTTTGGGGTAGGGATATGTGTATTTATTCCCTTGGGGAGAAATGTCCTTCCTAGAGTCCCCCTTCATGGGTAGTTTACAGTAGGAGGAGATGATCTGACCCATTAGTTACATACTTTTATTATATCCCTTCTTACTCATCTCCTTTCCAATATAAGCAATCTTACTCTTTTCACTGTCTCTTCAGATGAGACTTTTCCCCATGCTCATGATCATGCTTGTCACCCTTCTCTGAACTCTCCATGAACTTCCCCCAGTTAATCATTAGCTATTAAGAATATTAGGGATATTTGAAAATGAAGGACTCCAAGCAGGCTCAGAAAACAATCTCCTCTGGTGGCAAAAATGATTTGATACATATGAATAATAAATTTCTCTTTGAACTTCAGAGACACAAGTTCAAGATAAAAATACATGACAAACAGCAGCCTGTTTGGGAATAGATCTACAGAGGATACAAATCAATGGGCAGCCTCTGAAAACACCAGTTGGGTTGAGCCAAAGAGGCTGAAGTACCTCTGGGGTGTATGCAATGCCAACAAGCAGAATGAAACCTGGGACTTCTGGAGCTTAGTACAAGAGCCTTTACGGTTTGAGTTATAAGCCAGCTAAGCTTTCAGCTAATGCTGTAGAACTCACTCGTTCTTTCTCTCTGCAAGTGGTTTAATTGCCACTACATGGGACAGTGAACCACCATAACCAGTAGGGTGTGTGAGTTATACATAGGTGCTCAGCAGCTTCAGGATCTATTTAAAGGTTAATTTCTTTCACTCAAAACTCACGCTGGGTACGTTTCCTCCTCTCTGAGGGTCTGTCTTTCCTTAAGGTTCAATCCCCCTTCTGTTCCAGTTCCAAGTGAGGTACGGCCCTTCCTCCCTTAGATCTGCGTTCCTGTCTATCCCCAACTATCTCTGGCCTATAGGTTGACATTCTTCACAGGTCATCCCTAGTGGTATCTGCTGCCCTGCAGGAAACTATTTATTACAGGTAGTCCCCGAGTTATGCGGATCCGACTTATGTCGGATCCGCAGTTACGAACAGGGATTTTCTCGCCCCGGAGGACTCGAGCGGCGGGACGCATGGTCCCGCCGCCCGCCTCCTCCGGGGCAAGAAAAGCTGCTCCCCGTCTCCCTGGTCTGCTGCGGGAGCCAGCAGACCAGGGAGACGGGGAGCAAAGTGGCGCAGGACCCAGGGCCAGACCCGGGGCCGCTTCCAGATCAGCTGGAAGCGCCGCGGGTCGGGCTGGGTCCTGCGCGGCTTTGCTCAGCGTCTCCCTGGTCTGCAGACCAGGGAGACGCTGAGCAAAGCGGCGCAGGACCCGGGCTGGACCCGCGGCGCTTCCAGCTGATCTGGAAGCGCCACGGGTCCGGCCCCGGGTCCTCCGCTGCTTTGCTCCGTGTCTCCCTGGTCTGCTGGGGGGGGATGCAGCTAGTGCCTCCCCCCCCCCCCCCAGCAGACCAGGGAAATGTGGAGCAAAGCCCGGGGCCTGTGGTAGAGCAGGTGGGGCGCTGCCGGTTGGTCCCGCAGCACCGCTCCTTGGCGCTACTGGACCAACCCGGCAGCACCCCAGCTGCTCTGCCCCAGGCGTCCCCAAGTTAGCTGCTGCTGAAACTGACCAGCGGCTGACTATAGGAAGCCCGAGGCAGAGTTGCTCTGCCCCAGACTTCCTGGAATCAGCCGCTGATCAGTTTCAGCAGCAGCTGACTTGGGGACGCCTGGGGTTCTTAAGTTGAATCTGTATGTAAGTCAGAACTGGTGTCCAGATTCAGCGGCTGAATCTGGATGCCAGTTCCGACTTACATACAGATTCAACTTAAGAACAAACCTACAGACCCTATCTTGTACGTAACCCGGGGACTGCCTGTACTTGTAATACCTGCAGCCATCTGCCACAACCTGCAACCTCTCCCCTCTTCTACACCCCAAGTGCCCTCCATTAAGTCCCATTGGGTAGCTAGCAATTAGTCCAGGTGCACTGGACACCTGCCACCTTGTGAAAGGGAAAGAAATCCTCCATACCTCAGAACAAGGATTGCAAACTATCCTGCTCTGGAGCTGGTACTCCAGACTCAATGGTAGAAAAGAATGAGTGGTTCTAATGGCTTCATACAACAGGAGAAAATGCCCTGTGCATTTACAGGATAGTGCCTTTTTAAAACCAATAAGATTGTAACTAACCTCCTTACAGAGAGACAAAGCAGCCACGTCTAGACTGCATCCCTCTGTTGACAGAGGGATGCAAATCAAGCACATCGAAATTGCTAAAGAAGCAGGGATTTAAATATACCGTGCTTCATTAGCATAAACATGGCCACCGCTTTTTTCCAAAACAGAGTTTCAAAAAAACCAAAACAAAACAAACACACACACACACACACACACACACACACACACACACCGGCAGTCTAGATGTGGATCTGTTGAAAATAAACCCTTTTTCGACAGATCCTGAATTCCTCAAAAAATTAGGTTTACAGGATCTGTCGAAAAAGGGTTTATTTTCGATAGATCTGCACCTAGGCTGCGTTTTTTGAAAAAAAACCCTCAGTTTTGAAAAAAAGCGTCGGTCACGTTTATGCTAATGAAGCACGGGATATTTAAATCCCTGCTTCATTAGCAATTTCTATGTGCCTAATCTACATCTCTCTGTCAACAGAGAGGTGTAGTCTAGACACAACCTGGATGAGGTGATATCATGTGTTAGACCAACTGCTGTTGGTGAGAGAGACAAACTATATAGACCTGAAGAAGAGCTCTGTGTGGCTCATCTGTGTGTCTCCCTCACCAACAGAAGTGGGTTCAATACAAGATATTACTTAATCCACTTGTCTTTCTAATATCCTGGGACCAAAGGGATACAATGCTATATTCAAAATTGTCATTATGAGATTAACAGAATGACTTTGATTTAATTTGGATTTGATGTTAGGAATCTCCTAGCATATTCTTTCATGCAAGTTCTTTCAGAAGTTCCAGTTTCAAGATTTTTTGGCCAGTTTTAATTTGGAGGTTAGTTTAACAGCTCTGTCCACAAGCAGGCAGCCATTCTATATCTGTTTCTCCTTCACATTTTTTCCTTTTCCTGCTTCTAAATTCTACAATCCCTTTCCTGCTACAGATGGCACCATTCAAAGGTATCTTCCACGTGAGACTGAGCAAGTTGTTTGTGTATACAGTAGGGCTACGTCTACACTGGCCCCTTTTCCGGAAGGGGCATGTTAATTTCAGCGATCGCAATAGGGAAATCCTACTTCAAAGGAATAAGATCCTCCGGAAAAGGGCGCTTTTTCCGGAGGATCGGGGCCAGTGTAGACGCTCTTTTCCGGCTTTTCTAAAAGCCGGAAAAAAGCGGCGGACATTTTTATTTAAATGCCGCGGGGGATATTTAAATCCCCCGCGGATTTCCCTTTTGCGATCGCTGAAATTAACATGCCCCTTCCGGAAAAGGGGCCAGTGTAGACGTAGCCTAGTTGTACTTTCTGTATACCTAGGTCTGTTTGTGAAATTGAGTGTGGATAAAAAAAGTGGATGGTGTAAATAAATATATAATCTCACAGCATGTGATTTAAAGCCCTGAACATTATTACTTTCTTTGCTTCCTATATTATACCATTTTAAAATTAGAATACTTGCCTCTTGAAGAACTGGAGCTATCATAAAAGCTGGTCCCCAAAGGAAAGCTGTATCTATCCCATGAGTCTGTTGATCAGCAGTAAATCTAGATTTGAAAGAAAGATACCCTTTATTAATTCAAATCTGATATTTTCAAAGAATGTATGAAATATTTTCATCCTATGATATTGTGCTCCATCAATATCCGGATACCCAACCTGAATTCCTGATGAGAGAATCTAGATGGGTAACCTAGTGCCAAGGTTACACAACTTAGATCACAGGTACACACAATACCTGAACTGCCACCTCCAGGTAAGCCTGAGTCTGCTCAGACTGACCCATTGGCAAGAAACATCCTGCTGTTCTTCCCACTGCCTCAATGAAACTCTAGTAGGGAGCCTAAAGCACCACTTTGGCTGCCACACATTTGGACTCCAGCCTATTCTGGATTTGTGTGTCGTACATGCCTCAGGGGTTCAAGAGAGCCACTTGGTCTTCAACACTTAAAAATGCCAATTTTAACTCAGATCTGCCAGTAATCTGGGCAGAAAAGTGACCTGGAGAAAATGCACAAAGAATTCAAAACTCTGCTCAGGTGCAAACATGATATACATGATTTCTAAAGCCTTCCTCCCTGATCCAGCCTCAGACTCTCCAACTCCCTCCAAACTGTACCTCACATAAATATATATAGGCTTTTGCTGAACAACATTACCCCAGCAGGCACAGAGTTGCTGGAAAGCTCTCCTGTAGCTATGCTAACTTCAGCATTCCTGAATTCATTGATCTGAACATTCAAGTGGAAGAGAACAGACACAGGGACAGATTTTAAGTGGCAGACTGCAACTTTATTAAAATGTTGCATCGGAGAGGGGCACTATTCGCCTATCTGTCAAGTTTGATACATTTTAGAATACCTCTAGCATGAAGACATTACTCCTCAAGCAAGACAAACATCTGTGAATTCTAAGATAAATTTAGATCTGTTCCTGGATGCTTGTGGGACCCATGCACTGACCCTGCAAACACTGAAAGAAGGGCAACACCAAATAAAGAGGGCAGATGCACTGCTGGGGGGAGCACATGGGGCAACTGCCTCAGAGACTGGCAATTCAAAAAGGCCTGGGGCTCTCAGGTGCTACCACTGCTCTGGCAGCAGCAGTTGGAACCCGGGCCCTTTAAATCACTGCTGAAGCCCCGCATGGCGTGCTCCTGGTAATGCTAAAGGCTGGAGAGGGAAGGCTAGCTACCAGGCTAGCTACCACCCCTTCTGCCCAAGGTCTTGCCCCTTCCAGGAGCATGGAGGCTTGCCCAGTGGCCTAAAAATTCTGTCAGCTCTCCCGGTAGAGTATCCACTGATCCTGACAGAATCTACATGATTATGGAATGTCTATCGTCTTCTCTGCACACATTACCTCTAGGCCATCTCTCCAACAACTTCCATACCACAAATCCTGTACATGGGTCAGAGACTGCCATTAGTCTGCACTAAAAGGCTATATCTGTTGGACAACTGAATTTAGTGGGTGAAGCCAGTCTTTGGTATGCTAAAGAAAAAGCATATCAAACCACTTAAAGTTTGGGGATGGGACTGACATCAGAGACCTTCCTGAATTCTATGAATTCAATGAGGTTTGCCATGAAAGCCCTTAAATCACTTGGGCAAAATATATGTTCAGTTAATCCTATAGATAACCATAGCCTTGTTCCATAATGAGTGAGACACCACCTGTGGGTTTCTGCTAGCACACAGTGCATGTTTCTGGAATCTATTGTCCTGAAAACAAGTTAGAGCATCTACAATGCCATTTTTTACCCTGTGCACACTTACAGTACATAATGAATAACAAAATGTGATATAATTCAAGTGCCCGCACAGCCTCATTACTCATGCCAACTTTGCTGAATTTTTATTCACTACGTGAATTGTTTGGTTGTCTAATTGTCCCTTGAGGACCTTTTCAGTCCTTTTTCTCTCCAGTCACTCACATCTCCCTGAGATCATGGCTAGAGTTAATGAGCTACATCTGCAGAAGAACTTCCACAATTTTATGCATGCTCTAACACTTGCTGACACTGTAGGTGAACAGAAGACCATTACACACTGTGAAACTGAGGAAATGAACAGCACTGGAGACAATCTTGGGGATCTGATATTTTCAAGTTCATACAAGACTTCCCTTCTAAACTATTCATTTACATGCGATCCTGGTACTCTCTAGTGGTTGAGCTAGAGTCTCTGTAGCCTGTCATGATGATCTCATAGCTACAGGACTTCAACTGAAAGAGGCCTATATTTTCAATGTTTACAGTCCCCAGATGCATATTGTTATTATTGGAAAATAATGTCTCAACTGAAAGTCAATGAGGTTCATATATGTCCTTCCAAACAGAGGATGCAGTGCCTTTCATGGAAAATCGAAGAGGAGCTGCTTCTATATCCAAGGTGAAAAAGAGAACTGTCCTCTCATTGGAACATGATGCAGCACACAAAGTTATACTGAAGAAAAACTGAAGCTTAACTGAGAGTATGTTCAAGTATTTATGGCCTTCTTTACAAGTCTTTCAATCTACTTTGCCTAAATTAACAGACATTTGTCAAATGGCTGCAGAAACTGACCAGATCTCTGACTGCCATACTCAGAGCTGGTATTACATAATTGATTCTTCATACTGAAGTAGTGAAGAGGTAACACTACTAAATTTTAAACACAGTCCTTTAACAGTAAGTACTTTCTCTGAATGAGAACGCAACCTAGGCTCTTTAAAAGAAATGTTTTTTGTTGAAAGAAAGAGAAAAAGGGGAGGAAGAGGAGAAGACCTATATAATAGGCAGCAGCCCAGATGACTAGATGATCCATATTTAGTCAGAAAGGTCAAAATATGAGAGAGAGAGAGAGAGAGAGAGAGAGAGAGAGAGACCAATACACACACACACACACACACACACACGGGAATAACCAGTTGCATGCATAGTGATTGGGGCACTCATATGGGATGGAAGAGAACCTAAAGTCCCTGCTCCATATCTGGCAGAGTAACAGGAAAGTATGAGTACCTAGTAATAAGTGGGCTATTGGGTATTCTGAGGTGTCTCATTTTGTTCTTCCTGACTAACTATGATCCAGCACTTTTGAGAGAAACATTTTAATCAAAATATTTCTGACCAGTTCTAACAGTGTCATTGATTTCCTTCAGTTATTTCAAAATTTCTTGTGACACTTCTAAAGTTTCCATATAATGACTTTACATGGCCTTATTGTCTAGGAAAGGATTCTCTCAGTGGTGTCTGTGTCATCATTCCTCTATATGTGCATAACACATCATATCAGATCCTAAAGGAATTGAGCATTGTGGCAATTCCAAAAGAATTGAGTAAAAGAAGCGTGACAATTGCAAAACAAAGGCAAATGTACTCAATGTTCCGTATTTGAAAATAATGGAGAGTATATTGAGCTAAAGGTTAATGTGCCTGAGGGCTTGCTCTAAGCTCTACCTAATTGGGTGTGTGACAGAAAACTTTCAGTAAGAAAGTTTGCTGGATAAATAAATTTATATTCTTATGAAAAATTAAACATTCTGCAAGAAGAAGGGATTTAGGAAAAGAGCCCATTTATTTTCCTTCCTGCAAAAGTCCCATACCTCAGACATATGAAACAACAAGCTATAATTAGGTTTTTTAACATGGTGTTTTTATAAAGGTGATTGTTTCAACAGACTGAAAATAAACAACCAGGATATGTGTTTGAGCTCTTCAAAGTGCATGTCAGGAGACTGTCAGACACCAGGATTTTTAAATCTGTTTTTGATATCTCATCTTATTATACAATAGCCAATTCCAATTAAAACTTTTGTAAATGTTCAGAGCTTTCTGAATTGTATGACTGTTTTAATAGCTAAGATTTTTTATTTTTTTGAAGACTTACCCTCATAAATTTGTTTTTAAATTTTACTTCTAACCTTGACAGTTTTTTATTTATTAAACAAGTTTTCTTTACTGTTGATTTAGCTGTAATATTATTAATACAATGATACAAATATCCTATGCCAAAATGAGAGGAAGTGAGAAATCATAAGGGAGCAAATTTATCAAATGAAGAAGATAAAAACATTTAGGTATTTAATTTCCACGTGCAAATAACCAGTTATTTGGTCTGGTTTGGTATACAAAAATCACAGCTGATATTGCAATCATGAGCATAAATTAGGCATGCAAATGAACTCACACATGTTGAAAATGTAGGCCCTTTTACTCATTCCCCAATCTATTGTGTTTCCTATTGTCTATGACAGACAGTTAACCTATACACATTCCCACTGTTTGATATTGTCCCATTCTTCTTCTTCTTCTTCTTCTTCTTTTTTTTTTTTTTTTGCTATTAACAAAGTCTTGGATTTGACATACACATACTGTGTAGTCTTTAACACTATTTGTTATAGACCTTCAGTTCAAGTCCTTTTCTAGCTGTTGAACTATTGAATTCTTTTATTATTTCATTGCCTCAGTGTGAAAGCAGAATCCAGCAGTCCACAGACGTTGTATATTATTTGCAATAATCACATGGCCAGCAATAACTATTGCTGGAGAGGACATCTTTCACAAAATAAATAAAACACCTTGCACAGTAAGTCACAAATGTGGTTTTCATTTTTTTCTTCTCAAAAGAAGAACAAGACAAAGTAAACATTTATTCTATTGTACATAATGATTCTGTTTACTTTTTCAAGAAATATCATCTTGAATCCATAGATCTTTTTTGCTCTACAAGTACCTACTGAAGCTATGGGATACTTGCAATAGGAGCACATGCCCAGTAATAAGTGTCTGTGGAATCAGGCCTAAACCATTGATACCATAAACAGGGAATAGATAGGACTACACACTTCACATCACTGAAGACTGTATGAGGCATTCTTTTATTAATGGACATTAAATTAATGCTACTACCCAGATATATATATATAAAAATGCTCTAGTGGTTACAAGTATGCATATCAATACGGTTAAGCAATAATATTAAAAATAAATATTTGAAGCATCATAAGATCATTCTATTAAACAAACATCTAAAAACTAAAAACTTTCCCCAGCTGCTATTTATTTAAAGGGAGGAAAATACTGCTTTTAAAGAAAAATCAATGTAAAACATTGCATGAACTATGCTTTTTTTTTTTTTTTTTTTTAAACTGTTTTACTGTATACTGCTCTTGTTAAGGCAGAGGAATACAAATCATCATGATTACCATTATCAAAATAAACATAAAATAACTTACATACTGAATTTGCAATACTTCCATGCATAAAATATGACAGATAGGAAAGAGACTGATAGCTTACTCATGCATTAATCCTCGTACCACTGTGTTTCCATAGACATGAGAATGAAAGAATAAGGTGTACAAATAAGGCTAAAGTGTGTATCTAATCAGCAGTGTGGATCGAGATATCTCAGCAAATTCTGCTCCGAACACTGCAGGATCTTGCTCCTACCAAAGAGAAAGTGTTTTGGTTTGCATTTAAGTTTACAAATATGCAGTTATGATTCAGCAAGTAGCCTGTTAGGATTTAAAGAAAGTTTCTATGGCTATGAACAGTCTACAACTGAATGCTCAGTGTAAAAAAAAATATAAAGTAACAGAATATAAAGTAACAGAGGAAATTCTTTTGGCCAAAACTGCAGAGACAAACCTGTATGAAAAGTGCCATATTTATGTGCTTTTATGGCCTTTGGATGAAACTGGACTCCACTAAAGTCAGTAGCAAATCTCTCACTGAATTCCATTAATGGAAAATGTGTTACTAAATTTCCTGTCCTGCTTTGAAAATCTCAATTCTCATTCCTAAAATCTATACATAACAGACAGGACTTGTATCTTTAAGGTTTTATCCAAAAAACACTCAGAAGGAGGAAGAGCAGATTCAAAAATTCTATCTACATTCACTGGCTATTGTTGACTTGTGCTATTCAGTGGATTTTTTCACTCTTGTTATTTACTGAAGTTTACAGAAACTATGGACTGAGGTCATGAAAAGGAGTCATAAGACTCCATATTTGTTTTAAAAGATTCTCCCTAAATGATTCATTTTCTCTTAAAATATGGCATTAAAAATTCTTGGAATGATGAAACATAGAAGGAACAAAAATAATAAAACTTTGATTTTATATTATATAGTATTTTTCAAACAAAAATATTATTAAATCATGCAACATCCCTGTGAGTCAGACAAGTCAGATGCTTGAGATAAAATTGTAATATTACACTTAATATTAATTAAAATTAAATATTTACCCTCTCTTATATATACATCTACATTTGTCAATAATCATGTTTCGTGCTAGTCTCTAAGTACTGGAACTGTAGTTACTTTTTAATAGTGGAATATTTTTTACCACTTGGACAGCCATACTATACAAATATTGTCTAACAATAGTTAAAATAAAAAACAACATATAGTCTAGTAGCATCTTAAAGACTAACAAAACATGTAGATGGTATCATAAGCTTTTGTGGGCACAACTCACTTTTACGCCTGTCATCTGAAGAAGTGGGTTGTGCCCACGAAAGCTCAAGATACCATCTACATGTTTTGTTAGTCTTTAAGGTGCTACTAGACTATTTATTGTTTTTAAAGTTTTTCCTTTTATAGATTAACTCGGCTACCCCTCTGAAACAGTAAATATCGTCCATCACTGAGTCACTAAAAGCTCCTGGCAAATCACACTTTTTTAAAAAATGAAAAGAATAACTGTTTTATTATTTTAATAGTATTAAAATAATTCTATTTTCCCAATTCACTTCTTCTTGAATTTGCATGTAATAATTGGGTGGGTTGCCCAAAAACACCACGTGGACCCTATTCTGCCATCCTTACTAAAGCCTTACTCCTCAAATGGATCCATCAACATTAGGATAGTGGAATTGGGCCGTTGACCTATTTACTTGTGAGTTGATATGCTACAGCCTTCATGAAGAATGCACTTACGTAGACTTATGTTTATATTTCCCATATATGCACTCAGGTTTGCTGTGCAAATTAATTACCAGCCTGCATATAGACTACAAATATACTCTGAAGTAGGTCAAACACAATTTTACACTGTCATGCACAAACGGGTACATGCGAGAGTGCAAATTGGAGCTATATAAATCTAAGTACAGTGGACACCACTACAGAGAGAATATTTACCCATAGTAGTATCTGGGGGGAGGAGGGGAGAAACAGACATTTCCTGGTCTAATTATAGAGAAAGACTTTGATATTTCCTGTATCACTGGATAACAAATGTGAGAGCAAGTCCTGACATTTTAGTAGCAACCATTGTGCCTGTTTGCATGTGCAATCTTTAAAGGTACAAACCCATTTGTGAAGGCAAATGTGAATTCTTGTGGGTGCAAATATTACACTAGCCTTTTAAAATCTGTCCTTGCAGCAAAATGGAAGTTAATTACCACAATATTAACTCAATCTTTGCACATTCCATCTTACTATAGTAAAAACAGCCTCTTGTACTAGCAGAACCATTATTTTATTCATTGTTAGAGTACAGAGGAGAAATATAATGTATAGCCAAAGACCAGGGGACTTTCAACCTTTCAATAGCTAAGAACAACATATTTCTTTCTAGCTGAGATAAGAGCTAGAATGATTATATGGATGACAGAGTTAGACTTGATAATGTACTTATCAGTTATGAACTCTGTTCAGTTGTTTTCCTCGGATTTCAGTTCTTCTAGGTTAAGTAACTTGTTTCTAGTGCTTCCTGTCCTTGAAATTTCTAATGTGTAAGAAATATAATTTGTTGAAAATGTCTAGTTATGATGATACATGTCTGAGGCTTAATTTTAGATTATGCCCTATCTGCTTATTCCTATGTGTGTTAAAAGGTGAACATTTAACATTTTAAAAACATTCTAAGCCAGTAAAAGGCTATGTTATAATGTTCTTATTTCAAAATGACACACAAAGAATAATTTACGTGCAGGAAATAAACTATTGTAAATCTGTTTCTCCTTCATTTGCCTTCAAATAACCAGTTCCCTGCAATACTTGATAACATCACTAACAGCTAAGAGTTAGACACTATGCATAACAATCCCTTCTGTGCATTACACCTGATAGCCCTGCACAATATAAAACATTTCTGTTCATGCAACAAGGGCTTATTGACAAATACGCAGAATGAATTCTGAGAATAAAATTTAAATATCACAATCAAAAGCCGCCCCATTTAGTGGCTTTGCTTTCTTACCGTCTATCCTTCTCCATTATGGTTTCTGGAGAAAGGATAAAATGAACTAAGTTGCATCCATCGTAAGCAGAGTTCATAAGTTGTATCAAGCAAAAACCCACAGATATCAGCACCAATCTGAAGAAACATAATAATTAAATAAGTGTTCATGACTGAGCGTACGAATTGCACAATCAGGCCCAAAATAAATAAGTCTGTTAATAAAGGTCACTAAAAGGACAGCTATTTTTCTTGATTTTATCAGGGGTCCTACAATAAAGCGTGATGAACATGGAAAAAATTCCCAGTGACTGAGAATGTTAACATAGGTTTGACTACATTTTAGTAATCATATTTTTAACTCAACTTGCAAAATTAAAAATATTTTTTGAAAATGAGTGATGAAACATATCAGGAAGAAAATCTGTTGTTGTTGGCACATCATATAATGGCTTCATAGGATAATCTTGGATTCATCTTTAACTGGACAAAACTGACAAAGTTACATTTTAATCAGCACCTGCTTATATTCAGTGTATGAGACTGTTTGCCATATCAAGCATTTCATTTAAGCAAACAGTTGGGTTCATTTCAAATGAAGTAATACTATCTAATACTATCAATAAAACAGTGATAGCCATTAAACAGACTTACATATGGAATCCCAAAGAGATTAAATTCCAGCATTCCTATTATTGACATGTGCATGTCTTTCCAGTGTGAATAGTTGTCACCTAGCCAGTGACCTGTGTATTTCCCACTTCCGACAAATGTAGAAAGACTCAGAACAAATGCTCTCTTTCCAGTGGCTTTCTGAACAGCACTGGGAAAAAATGCATCAACATCAATGAAGACAAGGAAAGAGGAAGAAAATGAAAAATCTGGATGTACATGGAGACTTACATAATGGGAAAGAAGGGACAGCAGTGCTTAAGTACCCAAAATACCAGGTGTCCCCAAAATATGTCCACTTTTCAAAGTCACAGACATTTCAAAAGTAGGGCACAATTCTCTTCTCAGCTCCACATGGAAATTCTCAGAAATATCTGCTATCCTGACATATACCTAATTCCTACTGAGATCAGTATTTATCTGCAATTATAGGAAGAAGAAACTGAGAAATAATATGTGGACTGCAGAGAAGAAATGTTGCCAATGTTCGTTTACTGCAGACTATGCCCCTGTCTTTTTGTAATATTTATGATGATTTGGGACATCATCAGGGTCTTCCCAAAATTACTATGTCTAATCTATAGCCTTAACAATACACTCTGTAAATCTATACTCAGATTGCTATAAATTGTAACTCTCTAAACTTGGACTCTGTGATTTGGCAACACCCATGGTCCCATAGAACCACAATTATGCCTGGAGCAGAAAGCCTTGGGGTACGGGGGCTGGTGGTGGGACTGGGAGCCCCACGGCAGGGCAGGGGAGGGGGGAGAGTTTGGTGGCAGGGGGGCCCAGGGGTATGGGGAGCCCTGCACAAGGGGGGTCTGGTTGTGCATCAAGGAACCCTGTAGCAAGAAGGTCAGCGAACCAGCAAGCCTGGCCAGGTCAGTGCAGCTCTACTCTGCACTAGTTAGGCCTCAGCTGGAGTACTGTGTCCAGTTCTGGGCGCCACATTTCAAGAAAGATGTGGAGAAATTGGAAAGGGTTCAGAGAAGAGCGACAAGAATGATTAAAGCTTTAGAGAACATGACCTATGAAGCCAGGCTTCATGAACTGGGCTTGTTTAGTTTGGAAAAAAGAAGATTAAGGGGGGACATGATAGCGGTTTTCAAATATCTAAAAGGGTGTCACAAGGAGGAAGGAGAAAATTTGTTCCTCTTGGTTTCTGAGGACAGGACAAGGAGTAATGGGCTTAAAGTGCAGCAGGGGAGGTTTAGATTGGACATTAGGAAAAAATTCCTAACTGTCAGGGTGGTCAAATATTGGAATAAATTGCCAAGGGAGGTGGTGGAATCTCCCTCTCTGGAGATATTTAAGAACAGGTTAGATAGACATCTGTCAGGGATGGTGTAGACAGAGCTTGGTCCTGCCTTGAGGGCGGGGGGCTGGACTCGATGACCTCTTGAGGTCCCTTCCAGTCCTATTATTCTATGATTCTATGATTCTATAGCTGGCTGGAGCCAGAAGTGGAGTCATTGGTGGGCTGGGAGGCCCGTGGCAGGGGACCTCCTCTAGACTATCATATTCCCTCTTTTGGGATCAATGAGGTCCCAAGGGACCCAGACCAGAGAGGTCCAAGCTGTATTAATAAGTCTGACCCCCCCCTCTAAATTTACATGGTCATCAAGTCTCGTGTCTTTTCCCATAAAATTCACTGTATAAAAACAATTGTACTACTTTGCTTTTAATATAAGAATGTGTTTACATAGTGCTGTTAGATAATAAAGTATTGCTTTGATGGCAAGAAAGCAAAAGGCAAGTATATAATCAGGGCCACTAATGAGGAGGAGCAAAGGGTACATTTGCCATGGAGCCCAGTGATTTAAGAGTCTGGGGCTCTTGTCTGCCTGCGCTGCTATCATGGCGGCAGCAGCAACCAGAGCCCTGGCCCTTTGAATGGCCAGATCCCCATGTGGCGCAGTCCAGGCAGTGCTGAGGTCTGCTGGGGGAGGCTAGCCCTGAGCCCAGCCTCTTTTGCCTGATGTCTCGCCCTTTCCAGGGGACCGGACCTAACCCTCCCCCATATTGCCCACGGCCCAGTGAAGTCTGTTGGTTGCCCTGTATATAACAAGCACCAAATCAAACCATGAAGGAAATCTTTCTAAACCAAATGTGTCCTTCCTTTCATTGTTTCACCTCATTTCCTGTCCTGGTATAACAGACTTTTCATGATAGATTTTTCATTTACACTTCAAAATATGTAATTTCATTGTGTGAGAGAATAATCAAAGAAATGGGATATTATTGCTTACTGACAAAGAAAACATTCTTCGAATGCCTAGTTACAGAGTAAACACTCTATTAGATTAAATATTTTAGTGTTTTCTTAAATAGTCTTTAATAGTATGTGTGTTATATCAAACACCCATTATTTGATAATCCATGTAATTATGTTTGGGAGTATTTACAGAATTAATAATTTTCAGAGGAGCCTAAAATTTAGGAAGCCACATTCTATTCAATTTCTCTTAAATCTGGGCACCTAACTCCTTAGGCTGGCTTGAAAACTGCAGCCTTGATCATTAATATTTTTGTGTAATAGTGTTATCACTTTCCCTTATTAATGAGATTTGCACAAAGGCCCTAGCACACATAAGTGAGCTAAGTGTTTCGTACTGTACTGGCTTTTAACTGGTACAAATTTTTCAAAATGTTTTAGGTTGACATTTCTAAGACAAACTAATAGGTTTTCATACAATAAACCAATGAAGATTAAGCTTATGTGCTAAATACTGCAAGGTATACAATGCCTGGCACTCAATGGAATTGGCCTGGTTATTATGCAAGGTGGCTAGTTGGTAGAGTAAGTTACATAAAACAAGACTCCACATATCCTAAAGAAGTAATGTCCTGGCAAAGAAACTCTCCTTCCTTAAACCCTAGTATAGGTCCTTTCAGATACTCCATCTTTATAGATGGGGTAAATTAGTGGTCCTACTTACAATACAATGTTGAGTAGTAGTACTACGGAGAAAACTAGAGCTGGATGAATAGTTTGTAACAAACAATTGAACAAATTTTGCCATTTTGTGAGTCATCACAGAACCAAATCTGATTTTCTCAGATATATTTATTTGAAGGTATTCACAGAATAATAACTATGAATAATTCTTGGTCTGTAAATTGTATGAGAGCTGATTGTTGCACATACTCAATATTAAAAAAAATCCTATTTGACTTGGAAACAGATCAATTGAGATGTTTCTATTACCTGATTGGATTTCTTAGAATCAGATTTTAGATGCAAATACTCATGATTATTGTGTTGTAATTAAATTTCTGCAATCTATGCAGTTTTGATAAACATTCCTGCAAGTAATATCATTTACATTGTTTGTGGAAAGTGAATGCAAAAAGTGCACGAACACAGCCACGCAGCCGTGGAAGAATTTTGTTTAAAAATCCAATAAATGTCCATGGGAAATTGCTTGCAGTATTTGCCCTGTTCTACTGCAATTCCCACTTTTGTTTTTAAATGCATTGTGAGCTACTTTATGTTTTGAAAACTATCTTTCTGTCTTCAAGATTTCTTTGTGTTTGGTTGAACAGTGTATTTCTCATGAACAATGCTATTCTTCAGAAGCAGGAATGTGGCTGAGAAAGGCACTTGTGTGTGATTTATGAGGCTGGAATGAGACAGATATGAAAAGGATCAAAATTGACCTTTACTTTCTGTGTTAGTTCTGTACAGCAGACACAGCATGCACAGCACACAGGCTTACTGTTTATGATGGAGTGCCTAGTGGGAGGCAGAATGGTTATAAAGTCTCAGGGCAGTTTTCAGAGGTGGAGGTGGACTGAAGCATACAATTCTTTTATATCCTAAAACACCAGGGTGAGAGATTGTGGGCCAAATCTGAACTCTCTATTGAGTTCTCTTTTGTAGAGGCAATATATTCCTATGTAGCTGTACCAAATGTAGCAGAATGATGGGACCTCTATATACTATCACATTACAGTTAGTAAACACTAATGTTAAGACAGAGAAAGATTTTCACTTCAGATGAAACAAATTAACATGACAGAAGCAAAGATTCTGTTTCCTTGAAATTATAACCTTAGTACATACAAAGCAAAGCAAACTAAACAGATTTTCTAAGTAGAGCCCATTTCAAAGCTTTCCATGTAATATCAGTTGTTCTTTAAATGCTTCTTTTAACTGAATGTTTAGAAGATCTTTGGATGACTTACAGGAAAGTTGGTGGTGCCTCTGACCAGCCAAAGAGAGAGTGTGTGTCATAATGATTCCCCAGATAAGTTTTTGAGTCTGGACATAACGTCTTCTCAGCCAGAGAGTAATCGCTGATTCCTGTGAATGGCATGTAAAGTTAGAGAATTATGCAGATCAAAATTCAGACCTCTCACATTTGTATTCAATGATGAAATACTACAACATATAGCAAAATCCTAAAGATTCTTGAGAGAATAAAAGCTGAAGCATACAGGATTTATTCCTTTTAAATTCCTGTGGGTACATCTACACTTGCACCCTAGTTCGAACTAGCGATGCAAATGTAGGTGACCAAAATTGCTAATGAAGAGGAGATTTAAATATCCCGTGCTTCATTAGCATAATCTCACCCACGCTATTCCGATCGCCATCTGATTTGAACCAGGAAGTGCGCTCCGAGCCGCGTTAGTTCGAATCAATACCCTTGGTTCGAACTAACATTATTCAAAAAATGAGTAATGTTAGTTCAAACCAAGGGAATTGGTTCAAACTAATGCAGCCCGGAGCACACTTCCTGGTTCGAATCAGCTGGCGATTGGAATAGCGTGTGGGTGAGATTATGCTAATGAACTGTGGGATATTTAAATCCCCGCTTCAGTAGCAATTTTGGTCACCTACATTTGCATCCCTAGTTCGAACTAGGGTGCAAGATAGACGTACCCTGTGTGATTAAAGATAATAGTGACAAACCTTCTTATAGATGGGCATATGTAGGGTAATATTTAAAAACTGGACACGGCATGAGGAGTTCAAGAATCTCTTCTGCTCTGCTCCTTCCTCCTAAGAACCCATCTCATGCGCTCCTCTTCTCCCTCACTCCTGTTGCTGGCCGCTTTTCCCGACAGCTTTGCCTCCCACCCCTGCCTTCTTCAGGAGGGACTCATTCGCGGAGCTGGGGCTGGGAGCTGCAGGGGCTAGCACAAAGGATGACCCATGCCTTTCAACCTCTCCTGCCTATAGTCCAGTAGACTTTGGCTGTCCAGTCAGTACATCTGCCTAGACACTGTCAGGTCTTCTTTTTAAACAGATGTTCTGATAAAAAACCAGGCACTTGGCCACCTTATATGTTATGCTCAAAGGGATGTTTCTATTGAAACAGCGGTATTAATGTAGTCCATTTCAACATCTAGAAAATCAGATCTTCTACAAAGGTAATGTCGATTCAAATGCTAACAATGATTCAGTAATAATCCTACAGGGTGGCACTTTTTCCCATTGCGTGACAGACTTTAATAAGTTCCAGTGTCAAACAAAAATAAAAATGCAAAACCACAAAGACCTTACATAATTATTTGAAATCAGGGGTCTTTAATTTGCATATCACTTTAAACTGTAGATGGTAATTAAGCAGCATGACTCAGAAAGTCGCTGTGATAGAGTAAGAATTCATAATTAGGCTCAAATCCTGCCTCTCTTTCCCTGTAGCATGGAGAACCTAAAAGACAGTGGAACTAGTCAAATCCACACTACTATATATATGAAATTACTACTAATGTAATCCCCAATACCTAAAACCATATTAGCATGTCCTCTCTACTGTGCTTCTAGAGCTTGCATCTTTATGACTGGCTCCTTGGACACAACATGCTGTAAAGACTTCTCTGTGACTGTAATTTCATTTACAGTCAATTTCCAAGTAATTTGCCTGACAATTCACTAGTTATGGCTTTGGAGAAGAAACTAGATAAGTGGAATATCCTGGTGATTACATGTCAGTTCTGTCCCAGATAAGAAATAAAGTGAAATGTAAAATTAAAATTACCAAGACTGAATCCTATTATCATGATTCATTCTTATTTTAAATGCCATAAAGCCTCCTTAATTTCTGCATCAACCATACATCTTATTTTCACAATTGTATATTAATTTACAATGTAAAATGGTTTTTGCTTTTTATGGGCCAGATTTTCAATCATCAGCCTCTGTTTTTAAGGGGTTCAGATTACAGGTACAAATAATTGTGGATACAGTTGAGCTAAATCTGTTGTGTGTGACTGCAAAGCAGCTGAGATATTTCACTGACTTTATTTGTAGGGACAATTAAAGAATACAAAAAAAGGCCTACATAAGGTAATTGTAGAAATTCCTCTTTAAGGGCTTGAAGTCAGTGGAGAGATTGGCCTGGGAAGGAATGATAGGATCAACATATAATCGTTAAGTTTAACAAACTCCTACAAATAAAAGAGCGAGGCCAGAATCTTCTTGATATTTCCTGTTTAAAAATTGTCTATTGATTTCATGAGTTTACAATCTGTAATAATATCGTACTTTTGTTGTGCTTCATTCATGAGTTTGGTCAGTGCTCTGAGCACCTCCGTGGCAAAACAGGAAAATAAAATTGTATCTGTTACAAAGCATTCATACTGGAGTGCAACAGACAGAGAAAAAAAGCAGTAAAAATATCCAAGATTTCAATGCCAATACAAACTGAATCAATTGCCTGCTGCCAATTAGGCAGCAGGGATTTGTTGACAAAATGCTGACCAGATTAATTGCTGGATTGTTAGCACCAGCTGGAGGGCTTCTGGTTTCCTGAGACTTAGTTTTAACCCCAGGCATGTTGGGTACTGAGAGAGGTTTGTCCATCCCATCACTCCCATACAACTTTATTAGAACATAACTTCCCGAAAGAAGAAGTGTTGCCAAGGATACAGAGATAACTAGATACTCTCTTAGAAAAGTGCCTAGGAATCTTGACCTTTCATCAGAGATGAGCTGAATTTTAACCTCTGAAGTGACAACTACAACACAACATAGAGGGCCTGATTGAAAGCTCATTCTAGTCAACAGAAAGATTCCCACTGATTGCAGTGGGGTTTTAGGACGATACACAACTCACAATTCAGTTCACAAACTTTTACTGCAAAATCAGAGACGGGGAGGGATTGCAATTGGGACCTACATGCTCTTTTAATGAAATTTCACCAATGCAAAAGAACTGTGTTGTGTGTTGAGGGTCAAATTTCACACCTGCCTGAAACTTGCAGTTTGAGGGACAGTGCCCCTTACTCGCTTCCCAAATTATGCCCATGACAATTAGCCCTACATTAGATCCCTTGCCTGCCACTTGCATACCACAACCCAGAGAAAAAATATTCTGGGATGGAAACGTATCCCCATCCTAGAATAGAATGTTCTCATTTCCTGTATTCCATGATCTACACATTGCCTATTGATAAAGTCCTACTTAGTGGGGCCAATAGGGTATATTTGTGTGCATTGTTCTAGTCAGTGGTGAAGGAAACAAGTAACCTCAGACTACTAAAATAACCCATTAGACGTCTCCTCACTGAAATACTAGTAGACCTAGTACTCTCTTCTGATGGTAAAATTATGTGTGTGTCTTTGCAAACAATTTTGATGCTAAATTCAGGAACATCTTGTGAGCTGACTTGACATGAGAGTGATAAATCCTTGTCCTATACATTGTCACAAGTCAAACTTGTATTAAAACTTACAGTATCCTCACATGAAAGCACCATTGTCTTCACACAATGTGGGGAAAAAATTCACACGGGGTTCTGAAAAGCTTCTAAGTAATTTCAAAGAAATTCCACAGATACTTGTGCAAGACACATAGCTGCTATTTCTGTATATACATGAATATCTCAACACATTTTCAAACCTTTATAATATTTTTCCGTCCCATATAAAATATTGGACTTGAAATACCCCAGTTTTCTTCCAGTTTGCTTATGACTAAGAGAGTCAATAAAGTCTTATTTATGGTTCAAAGCTGTAGTCCACAGGAGGGGAAAGAGCAGAGGACCAATCTGAAGAAGGAATACGTGGAGCTCCCTCATGCCTCTAATAGCAGTGGAGGAGCACAGTTTTTGTCCTACTGTGGCTGGATCATTGTCTCTTGAGTGTCCTGTCATGGCCTAGGGTGGCTTTGCAACAGCTCTGACTCAGTTCTCCTCCAGGGCTTCACAAAAAACACCCCACCCCACAGCAAGCAAACCAACCAACCAACTACCACCCCTAGACTGGGTCAAATACTCTAATGACTCAGCCCTCAGGATAAGTCATTTAACAATAATCCAGCCTTTCTAGAGTATTCCGGTCCAAAAAAGACAAACATAAAAATCACAGCCAACAGTGCAGTGTCAAGGTGGGCTCCAGCCCTTCCATTCTGAGGGTCTGCTCTTCAGACAGTCTTTTGAGAGCTCTCTAGCTCAGTTTTCAGTCTTTCTTGGGCTCTTTTCAGTCTCAGTTTCCCTCATACCCACATGGACTCCTTAAAGTTTCCCCTTGATATTTTGCTGCCACCTCCACATTTTCTTTCTTGGAGTCTTTATGCTCTTCCTTCCCTGCAGAAAACTTTCCCTAGGTCAGGGGTGGGAAATAATTTTTGATGCGGAGGGGGCACTCCAAGATTTTGGAAAATGGTTGAGGGCTGCACTCTTCCATGATATTAATGGAGGAGGTACAAGGTCTGGGATAGAGGTTGGATGCAGAAGGGAGCTTGAGGTAAGGGATTAGGGGGCAGGAGGGAATGTAGGGTCTGGGAGGGAGGGTCTGGGAGGGAGTTTGAGTGAAGGAGGTGGTTGTGACCTGGGGCACTGGAATGGGATGCAGGGGTTTGGGATGTGACAGGGAAGGAGGAGGTTGTGTCCTGGGGCACGGGATTGGGTACAGAAGAGGGTGCAGGGGTTTGGGTTGTGATCTGAGGCAGGGGATTTCGGTTCTGGATCTGGCAAAGGATATGGGTGCAGGAGGGGGACAGAGGGTTTGGGTTTTGTGGAAGAAGGGGCAGAAATGGGGGACAAAGAGTTGGGAGTCAGGGAGGCTGGGGTGCCAGTGGCAGGCTCTGTCTGAGAGACTTACCTGGGTGACTCCCAGCCAGAAGCCCAGCACGTTTCTGAGGCAACCTCCCTGGCTGCCCTGCCCCTGCACAGGCTGCATGGGCCATGTGAGTCTGTGAATTACTATGAGCCTGAGTGGGGGGAGGGTGGACATGGTGCTTTGTGTGCTGCCTGTTATTCAAACAGGCAGCCCCCATTGGCCAGAAACTGGCCAATGGGATTGTGCTCGGGGTAGGGACAGCTCACAAAACCTTCCCCGCTTCCCCTCCAGGCTCACAGTTGTGCAGGAGGAATGGCCCAGCAGCTGTTTTTCTAAGCGATGTGCGGGTGGGACAAGGCAAGAAGTGAGCCTGCCTGGGGCTCCCCGATGCATCTATGGGCTGGATCCAATGGCTTGGTGGGCCATATTCAGCCTGCAGGCTGTATTTTGCCCAACCCTGTCCTAGGTCCTCTAATCTTTCACTAGGAGGCCTAATTAAAGCACCTAACCTGCATGTCTCACAACCTTTCTGTGTCTCCTCACCTAGCCAATTGTGTCACGTATTAGGGTGGGTCCATCTCTACTCAAAAGAGTCAGCCCCCTGTCACAGCTATCCTTTCACAGGTTGCAGGGTGCACTTTTTTCCATTTTAGGCCAGCTCTGCTGATCAATCTGGGTGATGAGACCATTAAAAAAATGGGTAGGGATGGTAATACTGGCAGAAGCATTAGCTTAATGCAGATCTTTCAAACAGGCAGCCCTAGATGCCAAACTGACTAAAGAAAGTGTCTTGTGCTTTCTCCCTCTGCAGGCCTGGGGACAATTGAACCCTCAATGATTATATACCTGAATCCATATTGATGGCACAATAAGCAGTAAAGATGGAAAACAAGAAACTTTGCACTGCTTGAGAAAATAACCCACCCAAATGAAGCATTTTTAAAAGGCACTTACTAGGAACATAAGGAGGGTAGTTGAGGTCATTAGCAGCACAGCCTGGGTATTGGCCAGTTCCAAGATTGGCTGGTTCATTCATATCCTTTAATAAAAAAAGTTAACATTATGTAAAAGTTGTGGTTTTTTATTTTGAAAAAAGAGAAGGAAAATATAATCAGACGTACAATCCAGATTCCATCGTAGTTAAGGACGTTTCTGAACTCCACACACATCTGTATCCACCATTCAACTGTCCTGGGATTAGTGTAGTCAGGAAACACGGAATTTCCTGGAGGCCATACCTGGAATTGACAGTTGTGACTCAGCTGTGAGTATCTGATTAAGATGTGTGATTTTTGATTATGAAGATTCTCTGACACTGAGAAACAACACTGATATCCATATATATGCTAATTTAAGAAACCAACCTTTCCAACAGCTGGAGTTATTCCATCAGAATTGTTCACCCAGATTCCCATTTCTTGTCCAAGTTCATAGGGCCTGTAAGTACCTGGTGCTTCATCCTTACTTAGGAAAGGATCCTTTAAAAGAAAAAGCACTAAGATAACAGCTACTTTCATTTATACTTTTCAGAATAATTTGGAAGATGCAGTTAACGTAGATTGCACTAATATTAGACTAACTTAAATGGAGTTAAAGTTGAGAGTATTTTTCAGTACAAAACCAAACATTATAATTTTGGGTAATTCAGAGTTAGTTAAATGATATCATCCAATAACAATACAACTATGTTTAAGAAACATTAGTGCACAATATTCTATATTAGATTAAACTGATTATAAATAAGTATATTATTTTCCACTCTTGCCCACACTCGATCCTGGTGCCCATATTTGGCAGACCTAAGCCAGTTTAAATGCCCATATTGCCTTTCCTTTATACAACACATTAATATATTCACATTTTTAACTTTAACCGTAAATCTGAATTCCCTTAGTTTATAATACTTGGTTTTGGGATATTTATAACATCTCTGTAGCATATTTTATCCTAAATTACTGATATGTAGTCTCAACTTTAACTCCACCTCACTGTGAAATTGGGGGATTTCCTTGTTTTCATAAGTCTCAGGGGTAGCTATGTTAGTCTGTAACTTTAAAAAAAAAAAAAAAAAGCTTAAAAAACAAGTGTTCCTGTATTTGTTGGTCTCTAAGGTACTACAAGACCACTCACTTTTTAAGCTTTTTCATGTTTTCATAAGAGTTACATTAATGAATAATAAACAAGAAATGCAAAGAGAATGTAACTATATGATATTTCCAGTGATTTTAAGATATGAGGTATAAACCTTTAATCATTTTTTAAATTCTCAATTCAGATTCACCAGTACACTCTGACTGCTTTGTGCCACTCTTGAGAGGAATGTACATCCCAGTATTACCTCTCCTGTGATCCAAATACCCCTGCTTCTTGTACTTCTTTACCATCCACCTCAGATACACTTTAATCCAGTCACTCCTCCCTCCTGTATATATTTCTCTGTACACACACACATACACACACACATATCTCCCCTTCTCCTGCCCTTCTGCACCCTATATATTTCTTTGTACACATATACACTGCACACTTACACATCCACTGTTTGCATTCCCTTCTGCCCTACAGTTCAAAATGGCAACCATCTCCCATTTTTTTAATGAATGTAAGGCATAGCTGCCCTCATTTTCAAGTCTCTTTCAAAATGGCCACTGTTTCCCAGGTTTTTTTCTAAGAGGATGAAGCCAAGCTGCCTTCAGGGAAGATGGTGGTCCACTATGTTGGGACCAGGAGAAAGAGGAACACTACTGGGATAAGGAGAATGATGAAAGTAGCCATCTTTGCTCAGGCAGTCTCTGACCTGAGTCCAATTGAGAGTAAAAGGAACAGATGATCTTTTCAATATGTCCTTAGAAAAGAGCAGCTGTCCCCCACCAATAATACTGAAAAAAAAGGAAGATTACAGACATTTGGAAATACAGTAGTTCTTTGTGAGTTGTCTATAACAGAACAATATTCTTTAGTCTCTGCTGAGAGAGCAATTTTTTGTTACGAAGAATAACTGGGAAAATGATTATTCCTAGAAACAATTCTTCAAATGTAGACTACCATGCATTATGTCAGTGAGTTTTAACTATAAGAGAAGTTTGAAGAATCTGTAGTATTCCATTATTAAGATCATTAGGGACAAAAAAATTGATTCCCAATTGTAATTTTTTTTAAAAGGCTTCTTTCATTGGGTGTACCAGGCTCTGCACTCTTACTATACGCCACACTGGGAAGGAGCAGCAAAGGTGGGCCTATCAAGACATGCTGCTTAAGGAACAGCCAATCAGAACTCAGCAGCTTGGATAAAAGGAGATTCAGGGCCTGAGCAGGTTAGTTTCTGGTGGAATCAGAGTAGCAAGGAAGGGTGCTCATTGCTGGTGACAGGAACTCAAAAAGAGAATGAGAAGGCAGCTTCTAGTGATACATGCTTTCAGCAAGGAGGAAGAATTTGAGAACTTCAGCCTGAGGTCACAGTGAAGAGAAAAAGGCTACATGGGAAAAGGACTAGGAATAGCAGCAGCAAACTGAAGGAATACATGCATGGCTGATGTGTGTACGGTGTCTTGGCTGGATCTCAGAGTAGCAAACAAATCCAGATCCTCCTCAATTGCTGACTACCAAAGTGTCCAAAGTGCCAAGAAAGGGACATGGCTCTGTTGGGAATCCAAGTCAAGGGCAAAACTGAAGGAGACCTAGAGAAGGGGTTGAAGATCCTGGAGAGGTCAGTGTGTTGAACTCTTTGCTACTCAGGAGGGATTCATCCATTTTACACTGCCTGACTTGGCCAGAGGGCTAGTGAAGCTATGAAGCTGCAGGGTGTGCTGGGGGCAAAAGAGCTGACAGCAGGATACCCAGCCAACCGGAGGCAATCACTATTCCCTTTCAAAATTAATTTGAACTCCTACATTAACAAATGTAGTTGTAAAGTATTTAAAAATTCATTCTGTGCTCAAAAAAGTCAATGTTGCTATTCTGGCATAAAAATACTGTATTTTCCCCTGTAAAACAAAGAGGTTGAATCCCAGCTTTAAGTACAAAACTCAATTCGACTTTAGCACAGAGCTGCAGCTGGTGACCTAATAATCAACTAATGTAAGCGTTCATTAGAATTTTAACCTGCTTAAGTAGTTCAGATTTGAAAAAGAGAACTGTCCATCTGCAGTAATTATTTTTTAATCCTGGAAAGTTGATTCCCAAGAGATACCGAAGATCTAACTAGCTAGCTTAATTAGCCACTCATAATCAAAATCTCTGATTTCTTTTAGCTAAAAAGGTTATTCCAGTGCATAAATCTAATATATTATGCAGCTTTAGAATCATCCTAAGGAGAACAAAAACTGCCATACCTGGGTCTTCATTCAAGGAAAAAATTGTGCCTGTTAACTCTTCCAATACTCTTTCTTTTACTTATTCATGTAGGTTGCGTCTACACTGTGGCGCAACTTCAGGATACTTCGGGAAAATTTCAAATCGATTTTGAAATAACAGGCATGCTATTCCGGCATCCCTGTAGCCCTCATTCCATGAGGTTTAAGGGACATTTTGGACAGGCCCGGCCAAACAATTTGCGGGGCCCAAAGCGGCATGTTGTGGTTGGCTGCACCGCATGGCCAGGCGGCTCCCAGCCAGAGTGGCAAGTGAGCAGCTGGGCAGGCAGGTGCAGGGCAGCATGGGTACCTGTAGGTGCGGGTCCCAAGGAAACCGCCTTGCTCGCCTTGCCCTAAGGCCGGGCCTGGTTTCAGAATAGCACCTTATTTTGACATTTGGCACTGTGTAAACCGTGTCAAATTTTGAAATAAGGTATTTCGAGGTAAGGGTGCAGTGTAGATGTACCCTTAGGGACTGATCATAGGAGGATTAGCTATGCACTTCAAATCCCATTGGCATCAGTGAGAATGATTGGTAATCAGCACTTCTCAAAAATCAGGCTGCACTTATCTTTGTGCCCTAAAATGGATTTGGGGCCCTATTGTATGCACCCTCTTTTGAACAGTTAAGTCTCAGCACCTCACATAACTAGATCCCTTATCTGCTTAAATCACTGAATATTATTTTTAACCTTGAAATCTAGCTAAGCACAAATTTTTAATAATTTCCAATTAATTTCATCCAGTGTGATTTAATGAATAGTATACAAGGGATTTCATTAAAGTTTTGCTGTAATAAATGTTTTTTAATATTACTATATAATCATTGTTACTTTTAGAACATTTTGTTTTGATTCTAAACAATACATTTGTTCTGACTCAGCATATGTACCCTTTGAAAATGGGGACATAGTTCAAGGTAATAATAATGAATGAGTCATGACAGTCTGACTTAAAAATTTGTCCTGGATTTGAGAGGGAATAGACAACTTCCAGCATTACAACATGTGACATTTGCAATGCACATGTGCCAGACATGCATGTATCTGCACTGAGCATCTTCAGAGCTCTGTACGTGCCATGATAGAAATGGGAAACACGGAATCAATAATGGGGATAAATCAGTAATATAATAGGTTCTCAGGGACTGAGTTTCCTCATTCTCTGGAGTTGGAATTATTTAGAGAGGTCTGAATGACTTGCATACCCTCAGCCACTCTGTCCATGGATTGATGTTAGATTTCATCCTCTCCGCCCACCAAATCCTCACAAAACTCTGTTGACTTGGGCTTTGTGTGGTGAAAGTGTCATATATATTTAATCACCATTCCTGACATCATAATCAGATATTCTAAATTTTGATGCACCAGAACTCTCTCTCTCTCTCCCTCTGCAACTGATCTCCCAAAGGGAATTGTAAATGGAAAACTGTTTTCAACATCAAGGATTATACTTGCCTTGACTTTAGTTATGATAGCTTTGCTGTCACCCTGGAATGAAACTCAATAATGTTCCAGCTCCTGACTCAATTTATGGAAGTGATTTACATCACTAAAGAATGATAACAATAAAAAGATGATAGAAATTCCAGTAACTGCTCTATAGTGAGGATGAAAATTTTCACCGCCAATGCGACCTATATTCTCCATTAGCTTTTAAAAAATGATTGAATTTTGCATTCATCCCTGGCTGACAATGACCCCCTGCAGGGCAAGACAAACTAGACCAGCCTTTGTCATGTTTTCATCAGCAGACAAAACAGTTTTTGGGATGGGTAAAAAAATGTTCCCTACCTGAAGGTTAGTTTCTTTCTATTATATTATTCAGTTTCCACTTATTTATAGCCTGTATTAAGAATTCTCAGTTTGAACCTGTTGCATTAATGTAGCAATCCAAATATAGATTTATGTAGCAACAATTCTTTGCACTTCCACCATCTTCTGCATTTAGTCCCTTTCTTCTATTTTTTGCTTGCTAAACAGTTCTATTTGCCGAACAGACTGTGGGCTTCATTCATTTGCTCACTACTCAAAATAATTTAAACACAGTTGTCCAGGCCTTCAGGTGCTGAAAACTGATGTAGCTCCATTAACTGCACTGGGACTCAGCCGACTTATAACTGCTGGCCCTTTCTGTGAGCACAGTGTTTCAGGCTGGGAATTGCTGGCAAACTGGGTTCCACACTAGAGAGATGAAAAGTTTGCAAAAACATGTCAGGTTTGGTTGAATTGCAGGCAAGGTTGCCATAGCTCCCAGGCTTCTGGGATCCATGGAGTGGAAACCTCAGGGCCCCAGGGTTTGTGGCTCCAAGCCAGTCATGCCCTGCAGACAAGTTTTGGGGCCTTTCACCCCAACCTTCCATGCTCCCAGTCTCAGAACCAGGAGACTGAAAGCCCAGGGAGGAGGGACTCTTGGGGCTTCCTGGTTCCCAGTGTGGTGTCCAGTGATTACTAAGTGCTCATGGAACTTTTAAGATTTCCACTTGATCTGTGTTCAATTCCACCTGCCTGTGGATAACAAACAGCAAGAGCCTCAGAGTGCCCTACCCAGGGTGGGCAGCTTGGTGCCCCCAGAAGGGTGTAGTCTTGGGCAGAAGGGAAGGGAATGGGGCTATCCTCCCCCAGACAGCTCTTTGGCATCACCCGGGGCTTTAGCATTGATTTAAAGGGCCCTGGACTCCAGCTGCCACTACTGAGGTAGCAGTGGTGTTAGCTGGGAGCCCCAGGCTCTTTTAAATTGCCAGGTTCCGGGGCAGCCACTCTCTTTGCCTCCCTGGCAGCAGACCTGCCCCTACCCAGACTCTGTTTGGGAAGTTCGGCCCCTAAAGCAGGGGTAGGGTACCTCTTGCCATGAAGCCCGGAGTCTGGAAATCCTGGAATTGCCCTGGGTGGTGGACCCCAGGGCTTTCAGACTCCCAGTCTCCTTCCAGGTTCAGTACTATGTGATATCAAGATGGCCAACAATGGAAGAGTGGAGCTGCCTTATTCTTTGTTGCTTAAAGACCAGAGTAATTTCTCATACCTGAAGTACAAATTGGTGCCTGTGCCAGAGGAAAAGATTCTTGGAGGGGAAGGATAAATTGACATTTAAGAATCAGAGAAATTGGTTCCTAGACAGATTTTCTAGACAGATTCAAGGAAGAATGAAACCTGGAGTCAATGACAGAGGAAGTGGGAGAGGACTGGAGTAACCAACAGAGGCAAGAGATCATGACTGGAGACAGATGAGACTAGGCAGACTGTGGCCACCAGCGAGAAGAGAAGCAGATGGAATTCTATATAGCTAGAAGTTTAAAATCATTACAGGTCTTCAACATGGAAAGTATGGATGGTACCTGCCAAGATCCAGCAGGCCCAAGGGAACAAAGACATGTATGTGACGTGTAGTTGACAACTTGGCCCAACCTGTGAGGAAAATCAAGCTTATCCACAAAGAGGAACCAATATCTTTCTGAACAGGCTGGGGTCAGTTAAACTAATACCAAATGGGACAGGGTAAAAAAAGAAAGAAGATTTGAGTATTCAGCACACAATCAGGACGCTGACAACAAAACTGAATTAAAGGACCTGAAGAGAAGAAATTCTTTAACTACCTACACAGAAATGCTAGGAGCTTGGATAATAAACAAGAAGAATTGAGTCTACCCAATTATGAGCATAAATTTCTTCTAGTTGGTATTACTGAAACCTGGTGAGATGATTCACGTCACTGGAATGTTAAAATCAATGCTTATAATCTATTTAGGAAGGATCAATTGGAGGAAAAGAGGAAAGGGGAGAGGCATTTTACATCAAAGACAGCATTACTGGCCATGATAACTCAGAAGAAAAAGATCTTGAATGCTTATGGATCAGTGTCCTATTGGTCAAAGCACAAAGTCAAAGTGGGTTATTATACATCATCCGAACGGTCCCTTCTGGCCTTAGAATGTATAAATCAATAAAGAGGTAGGAGTAGTTTGTGGACGTTTGGAAGAGAGAAGCCAACCGGATTAAGGAGGTGCATTTCAAAATGTGTCCTTTCTATGGCATTGGTGTCACACTTTGTCCAAAACATCAGTGCTGGGAAAAATAAGGTTACTGTAAGATTTGCAAATGAGGATAACATTTAAAATAGATTTTTATCTAGTCTACACAGTATTACATGTGGGCATAGTCCCAGTCACAAAGCGGGAGGTCAGATTCTGGTCTGTCTTGTATAATGGGTTGGCAACCTATAAATCCTGGGACAGACACTAATCTTATGTTTCTCAGAGCTATCAAAGTCAGGGGCTTTGGACAACTCTGAGGCTATGTTTAGACTGCAGGCTTTTTTGGAAGAAGCTTTTCCGGAAGAGATCTTCTGAAAACACTTCTTCCGAAAGAGATCATCCACACTGCCAATGCGTATCGAAAAAGCAAACTGCTTTAAGCTGTGATCACTATGGATGGAGTGGCCACCAGGGCACCTGTGCTTTTTCTTCTTTCTTCTTCTTTCGAAAGAACCCCTCCTCCCCCGTCCACACAGGCCTTTTTCCAAAAGAGCTTCTTTCTTTTGTAGAAAGAAGTTTACCAATGTCGGAAAAACCCTTCTGTGATTGCAGTGTGGACGTAAGTTAAGTTTTTTCGGAAAAACAGCCGCTTTTCTGAAAAAACTCTGTAGTGAAGACATAGCCTGAGAAACATGAGGTCAGGGTCGGTATTATAGCTTGGGGAAACAAAATCAGTATCATGCTGCATTAAGATATGTAGAGTTATTTTTTATATCAATCAAGGACTTTAAAAAAAAAAAAAAGCTTATGGGCCTCCCATTTTCTATCACCTACCACCTTAGTCACTATAACTATTGTCACAAAAATAGTAATTTAATTATGAGTGTGCGCTGATCTGCTGGAAATAATCTTTGTTTGGAAAACTGACAAATGTACTATTTTCACTTCTGCAAAAATGAGTATAGTTTGATAGTTTAGTTATCATTACATATGTTTTAGCTACATACATTTTGGCTGCAGGCGCAAAATGCAATTTGTTTTCTACAAATTGCCATACAAGGTTTCTTATATTAACAAAAAGACAACAAGTAGTCCTGTAGCACTAACAAATATATGTGTATAATGAGCTTTTGTTGACAAAACCCACTTCCTCAGATGAGCAGAGTGGAGAAAAAAGGCTCATCTGAGGAAGTGGGTTTTGCCCACTAACATATAATATTTGTTAGTGTCTAAGGTGCTACAGGACTACTCATTTTTTACAAGTTACATACTAACACAGCTATCCCTCTGAGACTTATTAACAAAAAAGATAACACATGGGAAAATGAAGTATGGCTTCTAGTTTTCCAAAAAGCTTGTGAATAGTTTTGTGTATACTAAGAAAAATATTTTCATAAAGGGAAATGCATTAAACCAGTTCCCTCTTAATTCCAGGCCATAATTTTCATAGAAGCTTATTAGAAAAGTACAAGAGAAAAATAAGTGTTGTGGCATAGAAAGAGTATTAGTATAGAAATATCTGATAAAAGCAATACAGCATTATGAGAAGTGTATAAAGAATTACTTTTGACTAACTAGATAGATGAATGACATTACAAGAGAAAAAGATGGAGATCCCATTTAAAAGGCACAGATATTTTGTTGGTGACTACAAAAATACCTAGCATAAATTGAGAGAAAATTATTCATGTTGTTAATTTACCAGAATAATGACATAGTGCATTCCTTCTTTTTTTAATTGTTGAATGTACTCTGGCAGACCAGCGTATTTTTCTTTATCATAGGTAAAATCCAAATTACGCTCCATGTAGTCGATATCACCATACTGGACATCCTGACATGAAAAACATAATTTTGAACATTAAATTATTTTAGTATTTTATTAACAATCAAATGTATGTAACTTTATTTCAGAACCCTGAAAAATTAATCAATCTGCTATCAAATGTAATTTAAAATACTGAATTTAGCAAAAGGAGAGTTCTGATTACCTTTAAGAATTAGAAGACTAAATTATGCTCTCACTCATTCTGTGGTAAATCCAATGTATAACTCCATTGAGTTTATCACAGATACTCTAGTTTGACCATTATGTAACTAAACGAAGAATTGGGTTTAGACACTTTAAAAATCATTTAAAATTGTGACCTTCAGGGATAATATTTATGAAATCATCACACCAAATTTTTAATACCCTTGTACTATATAATTCACAGGGTAATTATTCCCTTCTACTATGATGATTTTATTAATTTTATTTTTAAAGGGTAATTAAATAATTAAACTTTGAAAAATTCATACTTACATATGGAATTTTATACTGCCACATGCGATCTACTGTTTTCTTTACCACATCAATGCTGCCATACCCATAACGGGACAGCTGAAATCCCAGAGACCAATAGGGAGGAAAATGTGGACGTCCAATTGCCTAAAATAGGAATTAACACATTCTAAGAAACAAACAGAAAATTCTGGAGACAGAAATATATTGCAATTCTATTTCTAAGATCACATGTTCATTAGCATATCTTCCACACTCATTAAAAATGGAATATGAATGTCTTACAATCGTTGTTGTGCTATTTACTCACCTAGCAAACTGCACTTTGAGAAAACACTTTCTGTAAAATTCGGCAATGAAATTAGTTCTCTTCATTTTGGTAAGAATGATATAGCAACTAATATTGAGACATGTGCTCCACTGGTGCACAAGGGCATTTTTGTATGGGGATGATACTCACTAATCCTCCAATCCTATTTATGCCCTTGTGCTATTACTGGAGATTAAACGGCCCCTGTCCAAACTGTTTTCAACTTCAGCAAAAATGCCCACTTCCCCCAAAATTGTTTTGATCATAATTTTCCATTATTAGATAAATATTTCAATTTGGAGGGAGAAAATGTTCTGTTTCAATGGGAAATAAAATAACTTATCTATTTCTTTTTTCTTCACTGGAAATAGATTAGAAAATGGGGTTGTGTCACTGGAAAAGAATTTAGAGAACAGTAAGAAACCAAAATACCTATTAATACCTTTTTCTACTTTTTAAAAATATACTTCCCGTTGTTCGAGCAGTACTCCTGTAGAACCCCGCTGCTCTCCCTGCACAGAAACACAAAGCTCTAAACACCACAGAACTTCTGTGGTTGCACGACTATGGTGTGGAGCTAGCAGAATAGCACACAGGGGCTCTGCAAGAAGGAATGTGGTAGCATGGCAGGTCCAGGAGGAGCAGAGCTAGGGAGAAATGTCCAGAGGGCAGCCATCACTTGCATCCATCACTTGCAGCCATCATTTGCAGCAGAATGGATATTCAACTGCACTGTAGACAGACACAATTTGTATGCATAGAGTGGCAGGGTCACAGCCTGTTATATTCTCTTCACACAGCCTATTAGGCTTTTTCCCAGAGATATCAGCATTTGATCGCATTTGAAGATAAGGTAAAGTTTGCAGAATGACAAAAATGTCATTGTCAAGCATTTGGCAGAAACATCTAGCTACTCCAGTTCTGTGGGCAGAGTTGGGGGATGTAGGCTGAAGACAGCTCCACATCTTAAAAAAAAATTAAATTAAGCCTATATAAAAAAATGAGCATCCCTTCACCCCCAACTTCCAGCACTCCCACATCTCCAGCCCCCTACAGTCCTAATCCCCTGTCCTGACTCCTGAACCTCCCAGGCTCTCAGCCCTGAAGAATCTGAGCAACATCAGATAAATCTTCTAGTAATAGAATAAATTATAAACTAGTTTAAAATAAATGGAAGAAATTGTTTACAAAAGTTTCCAAGCATCACGAGACAATATGTTAATTTCTGTTTTTGAATATTGGTTGCTTTTGCTGTTTAAAACTAACGCACAGCAATGATAATGGAAACTAGGACAACTAACAAAGGATGAATATAAGCAAGCAACACGGGAATGCAGGGGCAAGATTAGAAAGGCAAAGGCACAAAATGAGATCAAACTAGCTACAGGCATAAAGGGAAACAAGAAGACCTTTTATAAATACATTAAAAGCAAGAGGAAGACCAAGGACAGGGTAGGCCCACTGCTTAGTGAGGAGGGAGAAGCAGTAACAGGAAACTTGGAAATGGCGGAGATGCTCAATGACTTCTTTGTTTCGGTCTTCACCGAGAAGTCTGGAAGAGTGCCTAACGTAGTGAATACAAGCAGAGAGACGGTAAGTTTAGAAGATAGGATACACAAAGAACAAGTTAAAAATCACTTAGGAAAGTTAGATGTCAGCAAGTCACCAGGTCCTGATGAAATGCATCCCAGGATGCTCAAGGAGCTGATAGAGGAGGGATCTGAGCCTTTAGCTATGATCTTTGAAAAATCATGGCAGACAGGGGAGATTCCAGAAGACTGGAAAAGGGCAAATATTGTACCCATCTATAAAAAGGGGAATAAGAACAACCCAGGAAACTACAGACCGGTCAGTTTAACGTCTGTCCCAGGGAAGATAATGGAGCAGGTAATTAAGGAAATCATATGCAAACACTTGGAAGGTAATAAAGTGATAGGGAATAGCCAGCATGGGTTTATGAAGAACAAGTCATGCCAAACTAATCTGATAGCTTTCTTTGATAAGATAACGAGCCTTGTGGATAAGGGAGAAGCGGTGGATGTCATATACCTAGACTTTAGTAAGGCATTTGATACGGTCTCGCATGATATTCTTATTGATAAACTAGGCAAATATAACTTAGATAGGGCCACGATAAGGTGGGTGCATAATTGGCTGGATAACCGTAGTCAGAGAGTTGTTGTTAACGGTTCTAAATCCTGCTGGAAAGGGATAGCAAGTGGAGTTCCTCAAGGGTCTGTTTTGGGACCCGTACTGTTCAATATCTTCATCAATGATGTAGATATTGGGATAGAGAGTACGCTTATTAAGTTTGCAGATGATACCAAACTGGGTGGGGTTGCAACTTCTTTGGAGGATAGGGACATAATTCAAAATGACCTTAGCAAGTTAGAGAAATGGTCAGAGGTAAACAGGATGAGGTTTAATATAGAGAAATGCAAAGTGCTCCACTTAGGAAGGAACAATCAGTTCCATACATACAAGATGGGAAGGGACTGTCTAGGAAGGAGCATGGCGGAAAGGGATCTAGGGGTCATAGTGGACCACAAGTTGAATATGAGTCAACAGTGTGATGCTGTTGCAAAAAAAGCAAATATGATTTTAGGTTGTATCAACAGGTGTGTTGTAAGCAAAACTCATGAAGTCATTCTGTCGCTCTACTCTGCACTAGTTAGGCCTCAGCTGGAGTACTGTGTCCAGTTCTGGGCGCCACATTTCAAGAAAGAGGTGGAGAAATTGGAAAGGGTACAGAGAAGAGCGACAAGAATGATTAAAGGTTTAGAGAACATGACCTATGAAGCCAGGCTTCATGAACTGGGCTTGTTTAGTTTGGAAAAAAGAAGATTAAGGGGGGACATGATAGCAGTTTTCAAATATCTAAAAGGGTGTCACAAGGAGGAAGGAGAAAATTTGTTCCTCTTGGTTTCTGAGGACAGGACAAGGAGTAATGGGCTTAAAGTGCAGCAGGGGAGGTTTAGATTGGACATTAGGAAAAAATTCCTAACTGTCAGGGTGGTCAAATATTGGAATAAATTGCCAAGGGAGGTGGTGGAATCTCCCTCTCTGGAGATATTTAAGAACAGGTTAGATAGACATCTGTCAGGGATGGTGTAGACGGAGCGTGGTCCTACCTTGAGGGCGGGGGGCTGGACTCGATGACCTCTCGAGGTCCCTTCCAGTCCTATTATTCTATGATTCTATGATTCTATGATTTTTGCGTTCCAGAAAGACGCCAAAAGTTTGGGGCATGCATAGTGTTCTTCTCTGTAGGAGAAATCCTAACATCTTTACTCTACTTTTACAGGATTTGGCTTCATTAAATTAACCTACATATACTATTGTTATCCCAGTCAAATTCCAAATCATTCTTGTTGTACGGGTAGTTAAATTCCATGAAAACAGATGTACTGGGTCTTTATGATTTCCATATAACCACAGCCTTTAACATTCTGGTATGAAAGTAGGCCTTATTCCTTCCTTATACCCCTCAGATCTTCATGAGTCTCTAATTACGTGCAACAGAAGACGTGAGAAGAAGCAACTCTCAAGTGCTGGTGACAGAAAATACCAACATGGAAAACACTGAGACACTGCCTATACTCCTCAAGTAGTGGAACCTCACCACTGTTAACACATTAATTCATCTTTGCAATGCATAAAGATTAAAAATGTCTTGATCAGTGATCTTCTCAACTGAGAGAATGACATGAGAAAGCAATGCTTGGAACTGAAGAGGCCCTAACAGACATACCACAGTCTAGTCAATTAGAATCAAGGAGCCAGTATAAAGCAGCGTGTGTAAGTGACAGCCACATAAGGGGTTGTTACAGAGGGACAGTTCCTGAGGTACTCTTGCCTGCAGAAAACAGAGGCTGACAGAATGCCTGAGAGGGGGTGGAGAGAGAGCACACAGAGGACAGGCAACTGCTATGACTTTTAACAGTGTAGCATGTGGCTAGCCATGTGAAAGGGACTCCTCTAGCACTGAGCATCAGAATTCTGGATACCCAGTGCACAGGCCTGCAAGGTGGGAGGGATGATTCCTCACACTCCTCCTTCCTTTGGGCACTCATTTGAGAATGGCCAGATTCTGGCCCAAGGCAAATTGTACTGTCTCTTTGGCCCAAGTCCCTTCTAGTCTGGTGACCCTTATCTGCCATTGTTTGTTGGTTTACTTTCAGCTACTCTCAGTTACATAAATGTTCTCTTCAGCCTGTAAACTTCAGGTTTATTCTAAGAGATGGCTGTATGTTAGCACAGCATCCCTTGGGGAATTTGGAATTAGAATTGAGTGATTTAAAAAAAAAAACCCATCTTGCAAGCAAGATTCACTTCTAAAACAATTATAGTTCCCCAGGTTGGCCAGGAAGGAACATGAGGTGAACTTAATTCAAATAAACACAACATTTTAAAAAGAAGGATACAAATAGGGCAGCTGAAGAAATTTCTTTTTTTCTAATTATGCTCTGAACTCTCTCACTAATGGATTCCCCTGCAGCATCCTGATAAAGCAACTGACATATGACACCTAGTACAGATGGAGCAGAGGCAGAGATGTAATTTTGAAGCTCTGGATTTTGTGACAGATTTGATATATATTTAAGATACACTTTGGTTGAATAAACTATATTTTGCCTACAGAGGATCCTAAATTGTTTTACATAAAAACAGAATGTTTTAGAAGACTGCACACAGTGACTCTCCCAGAAACAGACAGGAAAAATGATGCATCAGCAGAGAAACAAAGGAAGGAATATATCAGAATTTCAGAAGCTGTGAAGATACAGGATTGTTAGAGGGGAAATTGGCTGATGCACAGGGAAAGTGGAAAAGTGAGTCTTATTGTTTCTATTACTGTTCATCCTAAGCACAGTCTATAATAATTAAGGGCAGGAAGGAACAATGATCCCCAGGGTTGTTAGAGTAGTATCACTGTCAGTTTTCCAAGTCTGAGAAAAACTGACATAAAGTAGCAATTTCACTATTGCTAGATGTAGCTCTGAAGGAAATTCAGGTGAATACAGAAAATAGCCTCCCTTGAAACAAAGAGGTTTGTTGGGAGTATGTATGTCTCGGGGTTAGAACTTGTGGCCTGAAATCAGAACCCTGGATTCCATTCCCATTTACATCACTGATTCATTCTGTGTCCTGTGCAAATATTTTACACATACATAGCACCTCAACCTGAAAATCAGACTACTTTATAAACCCTTTAAAACAAACTGTCCCATTTTACAGCTCAGGAAATTGATGCACAAAGAAAGCTAAGCAAGCTGTTACATAAAGATCATGTCAGAGGCACAGGTACAAATTATGCGTGGAATTCTATGTTTGGTTTCTGACTAATAATCAGGTACCCTAAAATTTTGTGGTGCTTACTGTCTTGCTGTTACATGTTAAAAATAGGAAAACAATTGCCTGTTAATAAAATTAAGTTAGGTAATTCCCTTAATTTTAGTGGCAGTTGTGTGGCTTAAGCCCTTGTGCAGTCCTTTTAAAATGTAGAGCAAGGCTACTAATTTTGGGAGCCCCAGGGGCCACAATGATACTCACAGCACATGCTGAGGGCCACAACTTAAGTGTGGTTGCATATACATGCAAATATATATGCAACTATATGCAAATAGCTTATTTCACATAAGGCCCTGGCGCTCCCGACACCTCTTCTCAGGGGGCTAGAAACAGTGATACCCTGTACCCGTCTATTCCAGCCCACCTGTCCACTTGTGTCTTTAAATGCTTACGCTGCCTGGGAGTCACCTTGCCATTGTGGAGCATGTTCCCAGTGGAGGCCATGTTCAAAGTAGCCCATCTGCAGGCCGAATGTTGAGCCCCATGTAAACCCAGACTTCACTGCAGGCTGCAAAGAAATGGGCCCATAGGCTGCATGTTGAGTAGCCCTGATGTAGAGGATAGTGTCATGTTTCTGAGCTCTTCCTTGAACTTCTCTCATTTTCAGCATCCTCAAAGGGCTACTGCATTGCTATAATTACATAGATGTACCACAAAAGATTGCTCTGGAGCTCTCAAACTCTAATTAGCCATATAAAATTACACTTGATACCTTATATTTGCCTACATTTCTTTTTTAGTAAAGATCTGTAGGAGGTAACTATAAAAATCTGAGTGGGATAAATGTTCTTGATTTAGATCAGCAGTTAGTCACACAGAATGGCTAAATTACATGGAAATTTCACTAGCTTCCACAGTCCACAAATATGTCCAAAGCTGAATCCAGCTCATTAGACACCCTCCCCTTCCCCTTTGGGCAAGGAGTGAAGGGAATTCTGTACACTCTGAGCTAGTCAGTTGATAAGACTGAGTTTAAAGTCCAGGCAGTGAATTTAAAGAAGACTAAAGCTGACTTATAAAAACACAAGATATGTTGCATATCCCAGGGAATGAAGCAGATTCCAAACACTCAGAAGAATCTAAAGATTCTAATGGCCTTAGACATCAGTGGACTTCAAAAATGTCATATGATCAAACTGGAACATCATCTACTAGAGAACAAAGAATGTTTATCACCTCAATTCTTTTCAGCTGCCATCTCCTTGCTGAAGGCTCTGTAAGATCAACTGAGGGCACCATCAATGATATGTCTGTGACAAGTTGTATGTATAATCAAGTTTCATATACATTAGCTGTCAACTTAAACTGAGACACTGACCAGCAATTTATTCTGCTGAAGCAAAAGTGGGAGCTATCTAAGGGTATGTCTATGCTACTTGGCAAAGTTGAATTAAGCTATGCAACTTCAGCTATGTTAATTGTGTACCTGAAGTCGAAGTAGCTTTACTCGACTTTTGGCGCTGTCTACAGTGCAGGAAGTCGAAGGAAGAACACTCTTCCTTCAACTTCCCTTACTCCTTGTGAAAGCAGGATTACTGGCACTTACTGGAACAGCCCACTTAGTTTGAATCAGCTGTCTTAACTAGACCTGCTGACTCAAACCCTCAAAGATCAACAGAGGCAGCTTGGATCTTCTCTGTAGACGTAGCTTGAATGTGCTCTTCTAATGCTTGTCATTTAGCCCCTGGTTGCTAGACCTCAGATAATCACAACAAATGTGTCCCTCACTATCTTATTTGATTTCAGTATTGTGTTTTGTTTGCTAAATTATAATTTTCTTTTATGTTTTGCTATGGAGCTCATGTTATATTGTTATGCAACATACTTTTAGCCTAATTAGTTGTAAATTTATCAGGCAGTAATAACATGACTATAGTGTCCAATTGTATAATCATCAACTGGTTCATTTGATCAATGTGAGTACTTTAGCTTCTTGCTTTCTTTTGCTACATAGTTTGTTTGTCCTTAAAGAAATGATGTGGGTCATATAACTCTACAGTGAACTAAGAGCTAAACTTGTTCTCTAGTAGTATTTTGCAGAGAAGTACTGAGTGGTTATTTGAAAACATATGAAACTATGGTGGAACCATCCTAAACACCAGCTCTCAATAGAATTTAACAATGCAAAGGAAGAAATAATAGAGTGGAGAATGTTTACGGTTATACAAGCTGTGGCAAATGTGTGTAATACTTTCAGTAATTACTGAAACTCCACTGCTGTTGTGCCACTGGCAAGCTATTTCCTGTAAACCAACCAACCAACTAAATCCCTCGCAAAACGGTGTGCAGGAAAAGAAACAGCTAGATGGGAGAAGGATTTGCTTTTCAATCATGCACTCCCTTGCCATTCTCTTCATTGCCCTCAAAGTCCATTGAAAATAGATTAGATGCAGATATATCTGGCATTTGGGAGCGGCATCATTTTAACCTTCTGCAGACACAAGTTACAATCAAACTTGAAGAGACTCACTGCTTTCATTAGGGATCCTGTCCTTACCAAAGCTCCAGCGCTTGGCTGCATTAACCTACCAAGTGCTGCTGAATATAAATATTTTGTGAATAAAAGATAACAATGAGTTACAGCCAAAAAGCAAAAATAATATTTCATTCTAGTCTAGACAAAAAGAAAGGGAAAGCAAGCCATCCACTGAGAATGAATCACCTTTTTATAGGCTGGCATAGCTACACATTAAATAACTTTAAAATGACCTAATCTTCTAACAAGGTCATTGTCACCGTCAAAGGCAGAACAGCTGCGGCTTGGCTGCACAAGGGGAATTCAGTACCTCAAGCGCATTAGGACCATGTTCCATAGAATCACTCTCAGTGCCCCAGTTCAGGGAGATTTGGGGAAGAGGTATGGGAGGCACAGGGGCTGTGGGTTGCACTATAGCAGTCCAGTAGCAGTCATGGAGTGACTGCTGGTGCCTTGTCACCTTACAGTGCTTACATATCACAGAGACAGGCTGATGGGGAAGAATCTTGTCCCAGGGAGCTCCACAAAGAACTCCATTGCAAAGCCTGTTTAACTTAAGGGCTTATGAGAAGAGGAAAAATCAGCACCTAGCTGGCCTTTGCCCCTTGGAAAATCTCACAGAATCCTGACTCGATAGAAAAAGAATCCTAGAGGGAAGACTGGTGGTAGGTTAGAGCCCTGTGCAGATGTCAAATTTTGTATCTGCACCTGTAGCCAACAAAAAGGAGCCATGGATATCCACAGATTTTCATGGTTCTAGATACAAAATTTGTATCTGTATCCACAAAAATAAGCTGTGGATATCCACCTCCATATCCACAGATGCAAATACCTGTGGATATATATTGGATATCTGCAGATTTGCCTGGCATAGTGATGGGAAGGCAGATCTGCCATTTGAGGAAATGTACTAGAGCAGTGAGCCAGCACAACACGCAGACAGAGAGCATGTTACTTCTGCATGTGCTCCTTAATTGCTGCCAGCTAGTATTTGCTCCTGAGGGCAGCACACACAGTTGCTAGCTGAGGTGGAATGGCCATATCACCTTTCTTGCAGGCCACAGCCCATAAGGCATGTGACTGCCATCTCTTACTGCCATCAAACACTGGAATAAATTGCCCAGGGAGGTTGTGGAATCTCCATCTCTGGAGATATTTAAGAGTAGGTTAGATAAATGTCTATCAGGGATGGTCTAGACCAGTGGTTCTCAAATGGTTTGGGCTCCGGAGCCCTTTACATGCGTAAACATTTATGCAGAGCCCCAGTGGTCCACTGATTGTATGTGTTGTGTCTATCGATGTTTCCAGTTTGTCAACCTCGTGGAGCCCCTGGAGATGTCTCATGGAGCCCTGGGGCTCCACGAAGCACAGTTTGAGAAACACTGCTCTAGACAGTACTTGGTCCTGCCATGAGGGCAGGGGACTGGACTAGATGACCTCTCGAGGTCTCTTCCAGTTCTAGTATTCTATGATCTTCACACTGCCACATCATTTTGCCTCACTGTTTTTACATAGCAAGAGCTCCTGCACCCTTGTTCCCTCTCCTGCTTGAACACCAGCCCAGCAGAGGACAAGAGCATCATAAATCATCTACTAGGCAGTTTTCCTGGTTATTGAAGTCTGTGGTTATGAAAACTGCACCTCAGGACCAAGAAAAGAGCGGTGAGGAAGACAGATTGTACTAGACTGCTTAAGGGACTTGGCCATGCATCACATCTATTCTTGTGCACTCTATTCCATTCCCTCTTCTTCCCTAGAAAGAGGGAGTGACCATACAAGAGAAAATACATTTAATATGACAAGAAAGGCCAAAAAAGCTCAGAGAAAATAGATTTTCCCCTTCACCTGCTGGCCCTTCCTCACATTACTTAAGTATAAAAGCTCCATCAGTACCTAGAGATAAATATCCTGGTAATAGTAGTATTAGATAGCAGGGAATTTCATGATGTGTACTTAAAAAGTTAGTTTCATTATGAAATTGCCACCATGCATTTTTTCAGAATCCTTGCAGAGCCTAACACGCAGTCAAAGAATACAGAACAGCGTAGATTTTTTCTGGCCTCTGACATACCCATTAAGAAAAACTGTCTATCCCTTACCTTGCTCTCTCAGAGCCAACCTCAATTTCCACAGAAACAGGGCTGGAATTTACGCTGCCAGAAGTCATTAGCTGAGTGCAAGAATTCTCTTGTTATTTTTAGCTGCTGGTCACCTGCTAAGGTGCGAAAGGACTGGTTTCAAAACACCTGCAAAATACTTTTAAAAGACGTGGGGCTGATTCTGATCTGTCATGCAGATATAAATGTGGAGGAACACCAATGATATCAATGGGAGAGCACAAATATGTCCGTGTGCTACCTTTTGCATTGCCTTTGAAGTGCCTGCTGCTCCAAGATGGGTGAGGATGACAAAATGGTAAAAAAAAACTTCCTGCCTGCCTACTTTTGCTCCCAGCATTGCCAGCTTTAGTAGGAGATTCTTATTTGAATGTCCTCTGCATATTCCCACTCTTGAGCTATGAGCTGAATGGTGGATCTTTCTAAAAGCAGCACCTCTTAGAGCTTTAGTACTTGCCTGCCCCACCTCACCCGCCCTACAGGATTCCAGCACATTCTGAGGGTGTGGCCACAAAAAGGGGGTGCAGCAGCCATTGCCTCCTCAGTGCTTCCAACTGCTGGTTGAGAACACCTGATCCACATACCTTGAACCTTTGGATCCAGATCAGTTCTAGGGTCTGTCTTTGTGTTTTCAAATGAAGCCAACAATGACTGGTGATTTATGTTATTAAGCAAAAATAAGTGCTTTAACCATGTTAAAGGAATAGACAAATCTCTTCTTTACTGCTTCCTATGCTCACCAATTATTGGACTTGTGTAATTGAGTGAAATAAAAATCAAGAAGGGTTAGAATCTCTCCCTGCCTTTCTCATCTGAATATATAATGAGCCCCTGTAGAATCCACAACTTCTCCCATGAAGCTGAGAATTTGCAGATGGCAAAATAGTAGCTGCAATCAAAACTCTAACTTTAATGGGGATAAAATACTGTTAAAAGCTATTTGTGCTTTGAACAATGTAACAATTATTGCTCCATGCAAGGAAAGTACAGGGTAACCCTAGGGAGAGAAAGTGGAGAAGGACAAATAAAAATTAATCATAGACCTAGCAGATTTGGGCTAAGCAGGGAGGAAAATTAAATCACTGACCTATTGTGATTTTGGTTATTATGTCTTGGGAGGTGGTCATATACTGTTATAAGAACTAAGATATATTGACAGAGGCAAACTGTTCCTTCCTTTTCCTCTAGGAAACATTCTAGAGAACTACCATAGAAAACTACATACCCTGTTATAGGATTCTATAGTTTGATTGAAATGCCTCTCTCATTCCCTCCTAAATTATACAGATTCTTTGAACAAGTTCTGTTAGACACATTCCTATTCAAGTCTAGGGTTTGTACAAAGACTCTGCTTTGCACAGAGATATAAAAGTTTTTGCCAATGACTATAGTGAGAGCAGGGACTGAGCTATATATATGTGTAATGTGATAAAGTCATCCCACTTGCTCACATTGGGCCTAATCACATAAGCTCCCGTTGGATGTAAACATGATTGATGGACAAATTTATAATCAAATTTTCTGACAAAATGGATAAGGTGACTATTTTCCTATGGGACACTTGGTAAAATTGCTTGTATTCAAGACAGATTAACGGCAATCAATCAAAACTATGAAGTACAAACGTTCAAATTAACGAGGGGTGAGCCCTTATGAAAAAGAAATACTGCGTAGTTGGGTTCTTTTTATTTACCTTTTTATCTCTAAGGCTTTGAGTTCACAGGAGGAGAGATGACACACGTGCACCCCCATATACCTCTCTCGCATGGCAGGAGGGAAGTGCTCAACCAACCTGACCCTTCCTCCCTGTGTTCTCTGCCCTCCATGCCTGGCTGGGCCTCCAAGATGGAACCACCTTTCCTGGTACCTCCTGGTGTGTCTTCCTGAGGCAACATGTCAGGGGGCACACAAGGTCACCCCCAGATTTCTGCCAGGGTCCACACCAGAATATGGCGTTAAACAAGAGGGAAGGGATAGGAGCTGCTTCCAGCCACAGAGGAGGAGGGGAGGGGGAAGGAAATCCTGGCCTGTGTCTTTGCAGACCTCGTCTCTTCGCCCCCATCTCCCTAGGACTGTAAGCAGCTTGGCCCTTCCTGCCACCCAGTGTCAAAAGGCAGCTAACACCGCCAGGCTGCTGCTGGCCACCAACATAACCGAGCCACCTCCTGTCACCCCCCATCATTACAGCATAGGCTGGAAGAGATTATGCCCGAAGGTTTCACTGTGCACCAGACCCAAGGAACCTGACAGCAGGGACTTTAGTAAACATGACCAGAGAGGTGGGTTAGCAGGGGAGAGTATCTAGGGGATAGAGGAGCCTTTGCATTCCCTGGGAGCAGGAGCGAGGGTAGGGAGGTGGGTGAAGAATGTGCTAAGTCCCTGCTTGGGGCTGGGGGGAGGCGGTGAAGCCTGCAAGGCCAGGGTGCAAACAGGGAAATTCACCCCTCCAGCATTTAGTGGAGGGGAAGAGATGCTTTCCCATGCTAGTGCTGCACAGGTCTGAGGAACATGCTGGGCTCTGCTTCTCCTGCTCAGCACCCTGAGCCAGAGGATCTTGGGCTTTCCCAGGGTGCTGACCCAGCCAAAAGCTGCAGGGGAAGAAAGGAGCTATCTGGCCAGGCTGTTAGTGAGGATATAGAGGAGCAGCAAAGCTGAGGGTGGTAAAAGCAGGGAGAAAACTGTGAGAGGGGAAGCATGCAAAGGGCTGATAAATGGGCAGCAGAGACAACATGCAACCGGCCACTGCCTGCACTCATCAATCACCGCAGCTTGCAGCACTCAGTCAGTGCCAGACAGGAACGAGAGGGGAGTGAAGCCCTGCTAGCTGAGAGCCAGCATGAAACAAGGGCTGTACTGATAGGCCATCGGGGGAGTGGCCAGCTCTACGTGCTGCAGCTTTGGTCCCCCACCAGCCTTGCCCACCCACCCCCATGGCTGGCCAGAGGACTCTCCCATTCATTGGTGGTGGGCAGGTGGATGCTGAAGAGGGATCCAGCCAGCTGCAGGACCTATCAGTACTGATGGTAGGGGACAGGATATACAAGATAACTCAAGTCTGTCCAAAGGGTTTGCGGGGCTCAAGGCAGCATGCTGTGTTTGGCTGAGCCGCACGGCCGCACAGTTCCCAGTCAGGGCAACGAGCGAGCAGGCGAGTGGGCGAGGCCGGAATCTGGGCAGCGCAGGGCCCTGAATGTGTGGGGCCCAAGGCAACCGCCTCGCTCGCCTTGCCCAAAGGCCGGGCCTGGGATAACTTGTCTGTTTTTAAGAAAAAAGTTGGGAGAAGGCCTTACAAATGGGAATGTCCCTTTAGAGACAGAACATCTCATCTCTCTAAATACAGATAACTTAGGGTTTCTTTACAGTACTATCTTGTGTGCCATAGCTAGTTCTCAACTAACCTGTGTATATTGCTGTACAACCTTTTCAGGAGTTGGGCCAAGAAACACATAGAAGTCGAGGATCCCTCCAGTGGTGCGGAAGGTTAAGGATGGATTTGGACTCAGAGTAACATCTAAAAGAAAAAGGAGAAATGTTGCACACAGTACAAATTGCCTCAGTGCCAGTCCTGTGCATTTTGAATCTTTCAGTGCACAGCTGCTAAGTAGGTTAGCCAGCTGTTTACTTTAAGCTCATACCCCACCCACACAGAACAAGTACAAATCACCTATTTGCCAGCATCACAAAATAGAAATGGGCACCTACGCAAGGTGGTGTGGATAACAATAGTAAGATACTGTGGAGCTATAAGCTATACATCCAGATTTATTTTATTCTGCTTTGTAAAAAATGCACATAGAATTTACTGTATAGTTTTGTGGTTTTTTTAATTTCACTTGTAGAGAAATGAATAAAAATGTGCATCATAAGCTCTTATATATAAAATATATATACAATTCATTTTTTTACTGAAAGTCATTGCCTGCCAGTGAAATTGATTCCATAGCTTTGGTGAAGATTCCCCTTCTCACAAATTCTAGTATTACGTTTATACAGCGAGGTGACCATGGTAACATACAAAGCTATTCTTCTCAGAGTAAACACAGTACTAATCTAAATTGACTTGTTTCATTGGTGTCATTCTCAGAGGAAATTTCTATTGTCTTCAACATTCTCTACCTTTGCATCTATTTTTAAAAACTTAATCATATAATTTTAGATGAAAGTGCATATTATATCTTGTTTTACAGTAATTGAGATAAAGTCTCTTTGAGAAAATAATAGTTCCTGGAAATTCACTTGTGATATGCATAATATTTTAGGAATCCTGTCATATATTTGTATCTTTAAAAGTCATTAGTGGAAAGGGTTATTTGTATTCAGCAGAAACCATTTAACATCACTCTGTACTTTATTTATGTATAAATAATATACTGCATTACCTTGTGCATTGGAGTTCAGTAAGAGGATACCGTGAGTATTTGAATCTCTCTCTATGCACATATAAAAGGGATGAACTCCATAAAGATTGGAAAAAGGCTGAAACATCAAAAATGGATTATATATGACTTGTTTTACCAATTTTTCACAATCTGTGTCAACCAGAAACACATACACAGACAAGGAAATTTATGAGTTCATAAAATGGGTTGTTTGCAAACCAATGTAAAGCTCCATCAATGGAACAAGAAAGATTTTTATCCCCAACACTGTCACTTTTATCTTATCTTACTTAAACTTTTAGCCATGGACTATAGTACTCTGGCATTCAGCCAAATGCTCCTGAGTGACCAGGCTAAGAAATTCCTTGCTGGAGAGAATATATCATTGACAGACTAGCATTCAAGCTGTAACTCAGCCAAGCATTTAAGAATGTGCCTAACTTTAATCCCCTTTAAGTCATTCGTAAGTAGTTGGATGTATAGAGATAAACTAAAGCACAAGTTAAATACTTTGCTGAATCAAAGCCTTAGCACATGGAATATATTTTTCTAGGAACGATGAATGTTTCATATGCCAACTTTCCAAATCATTGTAAAATACCCAGTGATTTTACTGTTTAGCTAATTATATTTTGTTGTATTTCCGTAACATTTTATTAAACCCATCCTTTGCTGACAATTCATAATTAACACCTCTTGTCATATCCTAATGTGTTAATCTGGTATTTAATTTTCCATTCTACATTTACAGTATGATCCTAGCACAAGATGCTGAATTAAATGACTCACTGCTGGTGGCTGGTCCCTGGAAAACATCCCATAGGTAACAAAATTCATATTGTGCTTAAAGGATGGATGTTCATGTTCACCAAATCCATAAACTGAGGTGGATGGCACAGTGGTTGCAATCTGCAGATATTGTTTGGAGAAAATTAATTCTTCAAGGGATGCGTCCCACCTGTCTCAAATACAGGAAGAGTATGAACACAATTAGTTTGCTCATGGCTTATATTCATCACTTCTTACTCAAGAAGAAGTATTGGAATATTTGGAATTTATGGTGCATTTTTTCAATATTAACACATACGAATGCAATGTAAAATTAATTCAATGTGTGCTTCTATTTTAAGGATAACTGAGGTAAGGAGGCAGGCACTACAGGCAGTCCCCGGGTTACGTACAAGATAGGGACTGTAGGTTTGTTCTTAAGTTGAATCTGTATGTAAGTCGGAACTGGCATCCAGATTCAGCCGCTGCTGAAACTGACCAGCGGCTGACTACAGGAAGCCCAAGGCAGAGTTGCTCTGCCCCGAGCTTCCTGGAATCAGCCACTGATCGGTTTCAACAGGCTGAATCTGGACGCCAGTTCTTACATACAGATTCAACTTAAGAACCCCAGGCATCCCCAAGTCAGCGGCTGCTGAAACTGATCAGCGGCTGATTCCAGGAAGCCCAGGGCGGAGCAACTCTGCCTCGGGCTTCCTGGAGTCAGCGCTGGTCAGTTTCAGTAGCGAGTGTCCCGCTGCCGGCGTCCTCCCCCCCCCAGCAGACCAGGGAGACACGGAGCAGCTTTTCTCTCCCCAGAGGACGCGGGTGGCGGGAATGCGGCACATCTGGGCGTCCCGCCGCTCCCGTCCTCCGGGGCGAGAAAAACCCCATTCGTAACTGCGGATCCGACACAAGTCAGATCCACATAACTCGGGGAGTGCCTATATATAAAGTACTGTCACTGAAATAAGCAGTTGCTTTTATTATTTCTACAACTAATGGTCTACATAGAAGACTATGATCACACGGTGGTGTCTACAACTTTTAGTTGCAACCATCTTTTATGAGTGTGTGATGTCCACTGAAATTAATAGGATTACTTGTGTGTTCAATCCCTGACTTTAAACAGGATCAGATCCTTACCCGACAGCTTTCTCTAGTCTGTGACTTCATAATATTGGCAAAATGGATAAAATTTGAGCTAAACAAAGTATTAATATTTTTATATTTATGGTTGTCTTTTTCATTACTTTATGCATTTACTTCTATTGAGTTATCTACAGACAAAGTCACATTTTAATGAGGTGTTACTTTATAGTTGCTGTTGCTAATGTTATAATGAGCTGTATAGTTACTCTCAAAGTACCTCGTACCATTGTATGACATGAATACCATATGTATCTCCCTCTGCTTGCCCTGGCTGAATTGCATTTTTATTACAATACATTAAAATAAATTAACCAAAACCACAGAAGGTGGCAGTGGTACTACTTTCACAAATTCAGAGATTCCAGGACCAGAAGACCACTGTGATAATCTAGTCTGATTTCCTGTGTACAGAGACCACAGATCTTGCCCAAAGTAAATTCCAGCACATGTATTTTAGAAAAATATCCAGTCTTAATTTTTAAAATGGTCAGTGATGAGCAATATACCACAGAACATAAGAAATTGTTCTAGTGGTTATTATGATCACTGTTAAAATGCATCCTTGACTTTTTTTCCTGTGTGAATATAAATACAAATATAAATATTAAATCCTTCAATATAAATTCTCTGTCATCGGAGGCTTTGGTAAAATTAAACAGAATGCCAAATTAGCCAGTCAATTAATTATCTGAAAGGTTCTTTATGTTAGCAGTGGGCATGATACTGTAACAATTTACTGAAGCACACCTAGGACATGCCTACACTAGAAAATGATTTTGAAATAATGTATTTTGAAATAATAACTCCCAAAATAATTATATCAAAATAGCATGTCCACACTACAGGGAGGCCTTGAAATTAGTCCAAGGCAGGCTCCCTTAATGTGGACGCACTACCTCGCACTACCCCAAGAAGCACTGGGGAGTAATTACTTTGAATGACCTGGGGAGTGGTTATTTCAAAATAGCAGCAATGGAGTGTCCACCCTACCATTATTTTGAAATAACTAGTTTGAAATAAGCGTTATTCCCTGTGAAAAGCAGGAGTTATTATTTTGAAATAACCAGGCCCTTATTTCAAAATAACGGGCTTGGTAGTGCGGATGCTCCACTTGTTATTTTGAAATAAGGGGAGTTATTTCTAAATAAGTCCCTAGTAGAGACCAGGGCCTAGAGAGTATTCTGTTTGAGAGCCTGAGTTCATGCTGTTTTCACCAGACTGATATTCCCTTATTCTTTGACAAACACTTCACCATTGTGGGAAACAGATTCTGGTGAAACAACTGGCCCTATAGGGCATACCAGGTAGTGCCAGGCCAAGAAAAGAGACTCTTGCCCTTAGGTAGAGCTGCAGTGGTGAATAGGAAGGCTCCTTGCACCTGCTCCAACCTTGTGCATATAGGCAAACAGTTTGGGCCTAGAGAGAGAATCTAACGTATTAAGCAATTATTGCAAATTACGATACTGTGTTTATTGGCCCTCTGCATTTTGGCAGTTCCACAGCTCTAAGAAGCTAGAACAATGAAACTGGTGACTTAGTTGTTACCCATTATATGTTCAGTGGAAATCCCCATACTCCTGGAAAAGGCTGTTTTCCTTATTACTTGGAAATGTGTATAAAAGATCTCCAAGAATTACAAGGAGCCCGTTGGAAACCAAGAATTTTCTATGAAAAGTTACTTTATAGGGAAATAGGTATCAGCTCATGTGCGGCATTCCCACCAAAACTAACAGGATCACCCAGATCAGGCAGGCACTGGGTTTCCAGTGCCAGTGTCCTGACACAAGGACTGATGAAGAAAAAAGTAAATGTAGCCAGAAGGAAAGTGTTTGGAAAGAACTCAAGTAACTGCCTTAGCCCATTGTGTACTCCATGTGATGCCTGCTCAGAGAACATGAGATTTCATATTTCCTGGGACCTACGTTAAAACACTGACATTTCCTATTTGAAAGTAAGTAGCATTACCAAGGGATTACAAGCATTTTGTTGTATCTTACAAAGGGTATTCCTGATCCAAGACATGCAGTGACATAATTGTATTACAATTGCAGTGACACTATTTTACCACAATGGAACATGGAACACAGCAGCTCCTGTATAGGGAAACCGTTTTTTTGTATTAAAGTACTATGTATTCATCAACTTCATGGTTCTATGTTGAGCTTCTGCATGGATTCAAAGGCATTATTAAGGCCTCACTCTCATCTCCCTCAAGCAGTCAACTCACAGTGTCCCTCCAATCGCACTTATACATCATTTCCCATTTTGATCCCATATTTACACTCCTCCCCACCCACTTCCCCATCTTGCTTGTAGAGCACCAGTCACAGTAGTAGACAGATGCCAAATGCAGCATTTAGTGTGGCATAACACCACCATCACAAATGTAGGTGTTGGCTCAGTGGCTTCTCCAGGGCTGAAGCACCACTGGAAAAAAATTAGCACCCCACTGGCAGCCAGCTTCTCTGACCCCCTTCCCAAAGACTACAAACCATGGGTGGCCCCACCTATGGACTCCTCCTCTCCCCTCCCAGTGCCTCCCACCTGCCACAATCAGCAGTTCTCTGGCTGTGGGGGGCAGCAGGGACAGAGAGTGCTTGGGGAAGGGGTTGGAATGGCATGGAAAGCAGCAGAGCAAGAGTGGGAAGAGACAAGGCAGGGTGAGGCTATCGGGGAAGGGATGGAGTGGGGGCAGAGCTAGGGGCTGAGTAGGGGTTGAGCACCCATGAAGAAAGGAGGCAACTGGTGCCCATGATCAGAAATAAGCCTTTTCTCTTTTCCTTAGAGTTAGGTAACTTATGAATGTAATTGCCACTGTTCCCTTCCCTTTTTCTTCTCCCCTTTAGAAGATAAAAAAGCAGAGCTTCCTGTCACTTTTCCTCTTCCCAAGTCCCGAGCCCTGCTTACATTAATGTTTTCAGCTACCGTGAACTGTTACTGTACAAAACTGCAATAATTGAAGGGTTATTTAAATTTAAAATGAACATTTAAATGAATGACCAACTTTCTCTCTCAAAACCTTTGGGTAAAAACAAAGAAAAAAATGACATTTCCCTCATGAGAGTGTTTGTTGACTCCCATCTGATTGGTTAAAGCAGGATGGAAGCTAACAAAAAAAAAAGCAATATAAAATTCTATGTTGTTTATAGGAATATGTTTGGTTCTCATTAAAAAGCTACTTATTAACTACAATGGTCCATGAATATTATCCCCATCCTCCCTTCCACTCACAAGGGTGGCCTAAGAAGTTTGTGAATTTGCACATCAATTAATTGATTTGAGAGAAGATTACATAGGAGAAAAATCTAAAAAACTTCAGACACAATATTCACAATCAAAGATGCAGCATTTGCCACCAGCTACACACAGCTTTGTCTGTTGATACCAGAACATCCTCCTCTACTCAAGAGAGCTCCCTACTAAAATGAAAAATGTTAACTTTTTAGCCATTTCTATCGTATTTTGAAATCTTTGGAAGTATAAAGAGGCCAAGATATTTTGATAGCTGGGATTCTCCCTACTAACTATAGTGTTGCCATTCCTGTTAGCATCACTTCTGAAAACTGGTGCTCCCTTTCCAAACACAGTGCACCAAGCTTAAGAATAAGCCTTTCTATTTATAGCTTCTCATCTGGAAGAAGACTGACTCAGGAGCCAAAGGGACAGCATGAAGTTTGCATTTCTGGCTTGCATTTGCGCTTATAGCATGAGAACAAGCAGTAGGTCCCTTTTGTGCTACCTGCTCAAAGTGTAACTGTAATGGATCAGTGAAATGCCTTGGAAGACAAATGAAATAATCCTTGGGTTATTTATTTAAGGGAGCAGAATATAACTATCGTGTCGCATTTTAAGTATGACAAATCAGTGAAATCAGATTTCATAGAATCATAGAACCATAGAGCTGAAAGAGACCTTAGAAGGCCATCAAGTCTAGCCCCTCTGATCATGGCAGGACCAATCCCAATTAAATCAACCCAGCCAGGGCTTTGTCAAGCTGAGACTTAAACACCTCTAGAGATAGAGACTCCACTACTTCCCTAGGTAACCCATTCCAGTGCTTCACCACCCTCCTAGTGAAATAGTTTTTCCTAATATCCAACCTGGACCTCTCCCACCGCAACTTGAGACCATTGTTCCTTGTTCTGCCATCCATCATTACTGTGAACAGCCTTTCTCCAGCCTCTTTGGAACCTCTCTTCAGGAAGTTGAAGGCTGCTATCAAATCCCCCCTCACTCTTCTCTTCTGCAGACTAAATAGACCCAACTTCCTCAGCCTCTCCTCGTAGGTCATATGCTCCAGCCCCCTAATCATTTTGGTTGCCCTCTGCTGGACCCTCTCCAATGCATCCACATCCTTTTTGTAGTGGGGGGCCCAGAACTGCACACAATACTCCAGATGTGGCCTCACCAGAGCTGAGTAAAGAGGAATAATCACATCTCTGGATCTGCTGGCAATGCTCCTCTTAATGCAACCTAATATGCCATTAGCCTTCTTGGCTACAAGGGCACACTGTTGACTCATGTCCAGCTTCTCATCCACTGTAATCCCCAGGTCCTTTTCCACACAACTGCTACTTAGTCAGTTGGTCCCCAGCCTGTAACAATGCTTGGGATTCTTCCGTCCCAAATGCAGAACTCTACACTTGTCCTTGTTGAAACTCATAAGATTTCTTGTGGCCCAATCCTCCAATTTGTCTAAGTCACTCTGGACTCTATCCCTGCCTTCCAGCATATCTACTTCTCCCCCTAGCTTAGTATCATCTGCAAACTTGCTGAGTGCGCAATCCATCCCCTCATCCTGGTCATTAATAAAGATTTTGAACAAAACCGGTCCTAGAACCGAACCTTGGGGCACTCTGCTAGAAAACGACCACCATCCTGACATCGAGCCGTTGATTGCTACCCGCTGGGCCTGACTTTCCAGCCAGCTTTCTATCCATCTTACAGTCCGTTTATCCAATCCACATTCCCTTAACTCGCTGGCAATAATATTGTGGGAGACCGTATCAAAAGCCTTGCTAAAGTCAAGGTATATCACATCCACTGACTTCCCCATGTCCACAGAGCCAGTTACCTCATCATAGAAGCTAATCAGATCGGTCAGGCACGACTTGCCCTTCATGAATCCATGCTGACTATTCTTGATCACCTTCCCCTCTTCCAAGTGCTTCAAAATGGATTCCTTGAGGACCCTCTCCATGATTTTTCTGGGGACTGAAGTAAGACTGACTGGCCTATAGTTCCCTGGATCATCCTTCCCTTTATTAAAGATGGGCACTACATTTGCCTTTTTCCAATCATCTGGGATCTCTCTTGATCTCCACGACTCTTCAAAGATAATGGCCAAAGGCTTCTCAATGACATTTGCCAACTCCCTCAGTACCCTCGGATGTATTAAGTCCAGACCCATGGATTTATGTATGTTTAGCTTTTTTAAATAGTTCCTAACCTGTTCTTTCCCCACCAAGGGCTGTCCACCTTTGTCCCATATTGCATCACTTAGTGCATTAGTCTGGGAGATCACCTTGTCCGTGAAGACAGAGGCAAAGAAAGCATTAAGTACTTCAGCTTTCCCCACATCATCTGTCACTAGGTTACCACCCTCATCCAGTAGGAGCCCCCACACTCTCTCTGATCATCTTCTTCTTGCTAACATGCCTGTAGAAACCTTTCTTGTTATCCTTCACATCCCTTGCAAGTCGCAATTCCAATTGCGCTTTTGCCTTCCTGATAACTCCCCTGCATTTTCGAGCTATACATTTATATCCCTCCCTAGTCATCTGTCCAAGCTTCCTTTTTGTACTTAAGTTCACCAAGGATTTCCCCGGTAAGCCAATCCGGTCTCCTATCATATTTGCTTCTCTTGCTACGCATTGGAATGGTTTCTTTCTGTGCCTTCAATAAGGCTTCTTTAAAATACTGCCAGCTCTCCTGGGCTCCTTTCCCCTTCATGTTAGCATCCCAGGGGATTCTGCCCATCAGGTCTCTGAGGGAGTCAAAGTCTGCTTTCCTGACATTCAAGGTGTGTATTTTACTACTCTCTTTTCATCCTGTGGTCAGGATCCTGAAATCTACCATCTCATGATCACTGCTTCCCAGGTTGTCACCCACCTCTGCTTCCCCTATTAGCTCCTCCCTGTTTGTGAGCAGCAGGTCAAGTTGAGCACAGCCTCTGGTCGGATCCTTCAGCACTTGTACCAAGAAGTTATCCCCAACAGTCTCCAAAAACTTCCTGGATTGTCTGTGTACTGCCGTATTGGTCTCCCCACAGATGTCAGGGTGATTAAAGCCCCCATGAGAACCAGAGCCTGTGATCTGGAAACTTCTTTTAGTAGTCCGAAGATAGCCTCATCTACCTCATCCACCTGATTCGGCGACCCGTAGCAGACACCAACCACAACATCACTGCTCTTGTTTACATCTCTAAACTTGACCCATAGACTCTCAACAGGCTTTTCTCCCTCTATACACTGGAGTTCTGAGCAATCATACTGTTCTCTTCCATACAGTGCAACTCCTCCTCCTTTTCTCCCCTGCCTGTTCTTCCTGAACAGTTTATACCTTTCCATGACAGTGCTCCAGTCATGTGAGACATCCCACCAAGTCTCTGTTATCTCAATCAAATCGTAGTTCTTGGACTAGGCTAAGGCCTCCAATTCTTCCTGTTTGTTACCCAGGCTTCTCGCATTGGGTAACCAGTTGATCACCCTACCCTTTGCATTTGAATCAAGGGTCCACCTTTGTTGCTTGTTCCTTTTTGCATTTCTTCCCGGTATCCGACTTCCCCACTCCCCTCAGGGTTTTGGTCACCGTCCCCCAACAAACTTAGTTTAAAGCCCTCCTCACTAGGTTTGCAAGCCTGCCCGCAAAGATGCTCCTTCCTCTCCTTGTTAGGTGGATCCCATCTCTTCCTAACAATCCTTGTGCCCAGAGCAGAGTCCCATAGTCGAAGAAACCAAAGCCCTCTCTGCGACACCACCTGCGCAACCACGCATTTACTACTTCAATTCAACAGTTGCTACCCAGACCTTTCCCTTCAACAGGAAGGATGGACAAGAACACCACTTGTGCTCTGAATTCTTTGATCCTTCTTCCCAGCGCTACACAATCCGTAGTAATCTGCTCAAAGTCATTCTTAGTTAGTTCCCACATGGAGAAGCAGGAAGGGGTAGCGATCCAAAGGTTTGATCAGTTTTGTAAGCCTCTCGGTCACATCCTGAATTCAAGCTCCCAGTAAGCAGCACACCTCTCGAGATTCCAGGTCCAGATGGCAGATGGATGGCTCAGTCCCTCTTAAGAGGGAGTCTCCAACCATCACCACCTGCCTTCTTCTTTTGGGGGTGGTGGTCATGGAACCCCCATCCCTAGGATTATGCATCCCATGCCTTCCAGTTGAAGTGGTTCCCTTCCGATTTCTTCCTTGTGAGGTCCCTTCCAAAGCATTCTCCATGATAGAGCCTGTGGAGAGAGCCTGAAAGCGATTACTTACCTCTGTAGGAATGGGGGATTCCTGTGCTGGTTTTTTTTCCTTCTAGAAGTTACATGCTGCCAGTTCTCTTCCTGGTCCCGTACTGCCCTCTCTGGCTCTTCTGCCTGCCTTGCTTGCAGGATTAAACGCTGCCGTCTATCAAGGAAGTCTTTACCCTCTCTGATCGAGTGCAGGGTTGACACTTGGGCCTCCAGTCCTTTAATTTTTTTCTCCAAAATGGGGACCAGCTTGCACTTAGAAGGGATTTCATCTTCACTTTCTTCAGTGAGGAAGACAAACATGGCACATGCTGTGCAGGTAACAACAGCAGAACTATCACCATCCACACCTGCTGTCCTGAAGAACTCCCTCTCTAAATTCCCAGTTTGCAATCACCTGTGGAAGGGGAATACTCAGAAAGAGATTGGTATATTTCTAGCTTCCTTGTAATGTGAGTTAGTAAATGGAGGCAGGGAGGAAAGTTAGCATCATGTGATGAGCAGGTTTTCCACAGAACACTAGTGGTTCATTGACCACAGTTCAGGAACTGCTGCAGTAATACTGCTTTTGATAATTAACCACCAAGTGTATTTACAATTATTGATTCTGTTCTGTTCAGTTTCATCTACTGCACCCCTCACCATTGTGTCATTGCATTTTCCAGACGTGCAATAACCTAGACAACTGCACTTTTGTTTTGAAAATGAATTAGGCAAACGTTACCTACATTCTCCTTATCTATGCATAAAAATCTTAATCATTATAACACAAAAAATACTCTATAAGAATAATGGCTGCTACAAACTGCAAGCAAATATCAGCTACAAAAGACGCACACATTTTCCCCATGTTACTTTCAGCAAAATTGCAGTTTGAGACAATAGCTTTATAAATCATTTTGATAGCTTCCCTTCCACATAATTTTCTCATGACAAGTGGTTCCTGTGCTTACTACAAGAATCAGTACAAAAGCCAGCTGAACTTTGCAGCAGCAGTTTTGAAATTAGAGACAATCTTGATTAGGATTTGATTATTTTGTTGCATGTCCTCCAATGTGTGATAACTAACAAAACATTGCATGCTCTTAACACAGACATCAGCAAATTAGTTTGGCTTGGAATAATGTTCTATCATATTCTATCATACAAGAAAGATGGTTTGGAGTGTAAGTGCTAACACTGGCTCAGACATCTGGGCCTGGTCTCCAACAATAACCAGCGCCAGATGTTCCAGATCACGGGATTAAACTTGTTTGTGGAAGAAGGTTTTGCTAATTTTGTTGGGAGAATTGGTTTGTATTCAGAGTCATTTGGGTTGACAGCCCTTATAATTTTGTAATTGGCTGATATGACTATACATAATTCGTACTATACAAATCTGCAGCTTATCAAGTTCTCTGCCTCAGTAAAATATTGTGAGTGCCACAGGATAAGTACATTGTGTAAAACATTATTTCTTTATATCATTTTTATATTTGTTATCTTTTAATCTGTTTGGTGTTTGCTTGTTGTTCATCTCCGCTGAAACCAAGCACCCCCTCCTGTCGAAGCAAACGCCTCACTCAGTTTACGCGGCTAAACAGACAGTTTTATTGGCCAATAAAAGCAAAGTGAGCCAAACGTGGTCCCAGCAAAGCTGGGTCCAGTAAGGCTGCTTAATACAATCAATCCTAGTATTTTATACCCTTAACCAAACAAGTCTGACGTCAGGGCAAGAAATCAAAGAGAACTTCAAAGAGGAATTATTATCAGCATAGAAAGAAACAGGTTAAAAGGGAGTTCGAGCTTCAGCTCAAAATAGTTCATTAACACATTCCAACAGCGCATCCCTCTGGTCTCTCCCCACCTCGGTGAAGGCCAGTTCACTCCCTCGTGCAGACACAAGAAACTGAAATGGCTTTTTGTTATACAGAATGGCTTCTAGCTAAATATGAAATAGCTTCTACAATCTCCCCCCTTTTAGCCTTTTAAAGGCTAACCATTAAACCGTTTTACATCTCCATTTTTATCAAAGCCTTTATATACATTTCTTGTTCCTCTCTCTGCCCATCATATTTTAACATCATTACTTCCACATTCCCTTTAGTGAGGGTCTGTCCCTTGTTTTCTAGAATACAAGAAATACAGCATTTGATTAGCAAGAAACAAAAATAAGCACAAAAGAATATAGCCAATACTAAAACTACACCTTGCAAAATCCAAGTTCCCACATGTCCAAACCAGCCTCCCAACTAAGCCCAGAGGGTCCAGTCTTCCCCTTGCTTTAGGCGTTCCACAGTTCTTTCAATCTCTGAGGCATCTTCCTCTACTTCTTTGCTGGTGTCAGAAATATACCCACAGCATTCTCTTCTTACTAAGGCACAAACCCCGCCCTTACTAGCTAGGACATAGTCTAGGGCCATTCGGTTTTGGCTTTTTCTTACCTTGGCTCCTGAACCATTACATGTCCAGCAGTACTTTCCAATTGGGGTCAAGGCTAGGCGGATATACCCTGGGTTAGTAAACCTTTTATCCTGCCAAGTATCATTTGGCTTTGTTCACTAAACAGTGTGCCATTTGAGTGTTGTTTAGTGGGACTGGAATCATTGGGATACCTCTTTCTGAATGTACAGGACTGTGAGCACATATCCAGCAACCTGTGGAATTAAATTCTTGGGAACTTGGTTCATTAAAAGCATAAATACATTTGAACCATATAGGTGTTAACGGCTAGGTATTAAAAACAAGATTAAGCATAAGCTTAACATGAATTGTTTGTCCAGCCTCATGCTGGCTGTTCTTCAGGACTTCGTAGATTTCTTCACCTATCGCTGGCAGGTCTTTCTGGGCCGCAGCTGGTACCTTGGCCTCGGTCTTTCAGGATCGTCTGCTTCAGGGCTTGGATTGCCGGTACCAAGCCTGCGCTGATCCTCGTCTACTTCTGGACCTGGATTTCTGGTACCAGGTCTGCGGTGATCCCCATCTGCTTCTGGACCTGGGTCTCCGGTACTAGGTCTGTGGTGCTCCTTGTTGGGGCCAACTTCTGTAGGGGCCAGGACAGGTTTGCAGTGGGATGCGTGAATCCAGGTGGGCAATCCTTCACACTTTACAGCAGTATGGGTGGTCAGAAGGACTTGGTAGGGACCCTTCCACCTGGGTTCCAGGGCAGTCTTCCGTTGGCGAACTTTCACGCAAACCCAGTCTCCTGGTTGTAGTTTATGGCACGACTCAGTCGGGGCCTCTTGGAAGGCGTCCTTAACCTGTGAATGATAGGACTGTACACACCTCATAAGTTCCTGACAATACTTGACTATGCTTCCTTTAATGAGTATGGCATCAGCCAGGTTAATGTCTGGGCTGCTTAACAGTCTCATAGGTCGGCCACATGCAATTTCATGTGGACTGAGTCCAGTTTTCCGATTAGGAGTGGCTCTCATGCTCATTAGGGCAATCGGAAGTGCTACTATCTATGTTAAGCCAGAGTTCTCACATATTTTAGCAAGTTTGTTCTTTAAAATCCTGTTTCATCTTTCTACTGCTTCTGCGCTCTCCAGGTGTCGTGCACAGTGCAGTGCTTGTCTGGTAGAGTAGTACTTTTCCAGTTTTTTTTTTAAAACAATTTTGCCCAGTAAAGTGGGTACCTTTATCACTGGAGATCACAAGGTGTATTCCCCATGATGGGATGTAATGATTTAGAAGTTTCTTAGCTACTGTGATGTCATCATGTTTCCTGCAGGGATAAGCTTCTACCCATCCCAAAAACAAGCAAACAATAACCAGCACATTATTCAAAAGATTGACATTTAAGCAATTGAATAAAGTCCATTTGTAAATTCAGAAATGGTCCCAAAGGCGGAGGTCTGGTTGCCGGAACTGTCTTTACAGGTTTACCCACGTTGTGGGCTTGGCAGACAGGGCAAGCCAGACAGTAATCTTTGGCTGCTTGGGAGAATTTGGGAGCAAACCAATTTTGTTTTAAGGATTGCTACCATCCCCCCTTTTGCCAACGTGCGACAATCCAGGGAGCACGGGGGCAAGGTGAGGTAGCAAGACCACTGGGGCAACAATGTGGCCATCAGAGCTGCACCACAAGTGGTCTGGGCGCAAGGTGCACCCTGCCAGTCTCCACTCCTGCTTTTCTGATTCTGGGGCTTGGTTTCGCAGGAGGGCCAGTTCTGAAAGAGATGGCGTAGGAGCTGGCAATGGTAGGAGAGAAGGGAAAAACAGCAGGTAGAGGAGCAGATTCCGCTACATTCCAGACAGTACAAACTGCATAGCCTGCTACTAAAACTCTACTAGAATTATAAAGGCAAGAACCATTTATATAAAGCACAATGTTAAGATTATTCAAGGGACTTAAATTATTCTTTCATTAAAACAACAATATTGTACACACAACAATATTAGAAATACATATATCACAATTAAGACACACACAAGACAAATCTGGTCAGAACACAGAACACAAACTTATTATGTCATGACACAGAACTATGATTTTTTTTTTCAGTTAATTTTCAGCTGATATTAGCGCTATTTGATGATCTAAAAGACAAAGAAAACACTTGTACCTCCATTGGGGTGGCCCATTATAACTTAAAATACTGCCTAAGATCTGTTAGGAGAACCGGTTACAGCTAGTGCCTTACCACTTCTATGGGCGAGTGAGCTGCAAATTTCTGAGAACAAGAGCGCTTCATCGGTACTCGTGACCTTCCACTCCCTTGAATTACCTCAGAGATGCTAGCCCTCTCCAACAGTGGCATGCCTCAGTTTTCCTCTTGTACTGCAGACCAGGCTTTTTCTTTACTGCTACAGAAACTCTTAGAACAAGGTGCTTGCTAGTTACTATTCCAGCAAGCAAAAAGGTTTTTCTTTCCTGAAAAGAATCACATGCAATGTTACAGACTTACTTATGGGGGACAGTGCTCCCCCCCTTCCAGAACAGTTTGCAGACACACACAACCTTGGATCTGAAAGCAAGCCAAAGGTGCTATCAGCTCAGCCTTGAACAGAAACACTGTGAAGTTTCTGGGCTTGGATTTTTTTTTTAAACAATAATTAGGTTCCTTGGAAGACACATTTAACCCTTAGGGTGCAGGTATTACAAATTTACAATGTATAGATTCTATTCTTTTATGCGGTTAAACAATTAAGTTTCAGTAGAATTCCTTATTTTCTCTTTAATAGATTTAACAAAGTGTCTGTAACCAAATGTTTAACTTGACTGTTTCATTGCTAAGATGATAAAAAGAGACGACAAGAAACAAGGAGTCATTTCTTAAAGCAGGTTTCCCTTCATATATAACAACAATCGCTTAATTCCGTCCACTCTCCTATGCAGTCACTTCTCACCTTCACATACTCTTTAATCACTTGCTTCGTCCTTCTAAAGAAAAACATTCTTCATTCCTAGTAACTTTCTAATGTCTGTATTTCTACTTTCTTTATTCCTTCTTATGGTTTGTCTTTGCTGAGCTTTACTTTCATCTCTCAGGGCTTTAATTTTTCCTCTTTTCCAATCTGTTAAATGCTTACAGGTCCTTGGACCATTATGCATGTACATGTAGTACACAGGGGTGCTTTTCGGCAGTGTGGAGGGATGTTTAGACTAACCCTCACCTAAACTAACTTTACACACTCCAAAGAAAGAGTCTGCCGGGTCTAGAGTGTCAGACCTTAGCAGCTTATGAAATAAGGGGAGTCGTCACTCCCTCACATATTCATTGAGTCTTGAGGTTCAGCTGACCCCCCCTTGCGTTCAGAGCTCCCTCATGGGAGAGCCCTGGTGCAGCTGGGATCAGCTCAAGTCTCAGACCTATACAGCGGCATTCATTCTTCACTCATTACATTCATACTCATTTTCCACACACAATTTTTTTTTCTCCTTTTTCACATTTTTCCTACAGTTTCCACATTTAGATGCATCTTTATTTATTGTCCAGTTCCCATGGGTTTCTATTAAGTGACGCTGCCCTAAGACACCCGGCACTTAATATCAGACTTCATTAGGATCCTATACCAGAAGGCACTTAACATAAAGGCACTGGAATTCCTGTAGACTGACCTACCCCCATTTCCTGCGCGTGCTTAATTCTGTAAGGCAGCGAACCAAAGTCCGCCTGCTTACACCATATTCTGCAAGTCACCGAATCAGGATCCGCCTGCTCGCTCTGCGAGTCACCGAATCAGGATCCGCCTGCTCGCTCTGCGAGTCACCGAATCAGGATCCGCCTGCTTGCTCTGCAAGTCACCGAAACAGGATTCGCCTGCTTGCTCTGCGAGTCACTGAATCAAGATCCGCCTGCTCGCTCTGCGAGTCACCGAATCAAGAATTCACCTGCTCGCACTGGTCCCCCCCCCTTTTTGTTGCGAAGCACTGGACTCAAGGTCCACCTGCCTCGCAGGGGTTTCCGGCACCTGCTCCAGCCCGGCAGAACACCACGTCCTGGCGCCTGGAGACAGCCTGACGGAATGGGGCACTATGGCCTGGGGTTAGCCTCAGAGGTCAGTACTACGCCCACAAATAACAGAGAGAGACAGCAAAGCTTCCCCACAGTTCCGTGTGCCGAGAGAGAGTAATGGCACCACACCAGCTTTTAGCGTCTGAACACAGAGGGTCCAGCGCATGGCTGCCTCACTAGAGACACCGGTGTGCCCTTTTGGAACTGTGACACATAACACAGGCCTAATAGACAAAAACAGACACAGACAGACAAAAATGTTAGCCGCTCCACAAAATTGAATTCCGTAGCTCCCCTTACCCCAACGGCCGGCCGTCACTCCAAATCCCAAGCCCTCAACCAGGAGATTTCGTAACAGGTATCCCCTTTACCTTCTCTTGAGCGCTCTGAGAGGTTTGGAAGTGGAGTGCCGGTCCATCCATATGGGCAAGTGGCGCGTTAGGAATCTCGGTGGAACCTCCAAATTGTCGAAGCAAACGCCTCACTCAGTTTACGCGGCTAAACAGACAGTTTTATTGGCCAATAAAAGCAAAGTGAGCCAAACGTGGTCCCAGCAAAGCTGGGTCCAGTAAGGCTGCTTAATACAATCAATCCTAGTATTTTATACCCTTAACCAAACAAGTCTGACGTCAGGGCAAGAAATCAAAGAGAACTTCAAAGAGGAATTATTATCAGCATAGAAAGAAACAGGTTAAAAGGGAGTTCGAGCTTCAGCTCAAAATAGTTCATTAACACATTCCAACAGCGCATCCCTATGGTCTCTCCCCACCTCGGTGAAGGCCAGTTCACTCCCTCGTGCAGACACAAGAAACTGAAATGGCTTTTTGTTATACAGAATGGCTTCTAGCTAAATATGAAATAGCTTCTACACTCCCCTTTTCCTCTCTTCTCAAAGAGAACGCTTTCTATGCCTTTGATCATTTGCCTGCTTCTTTTCTATTGTTTCTGTACCTAGGGTATGGTGAACATGGTGTTCAACAGGAGACCATATTATTGAGGAACTTAATGGCATTACAGTCTGTTCAGGTCTATTCCCTACACTACAACCTAACATTTTCTCAGCTATTTTGACTGCCATTGGGTCCTGAGCAGATGTTTTCACACCTCTCACAAAAGCTTCCCATGTAATACCAAGAGCGGCAGTAATGACTGTAAATAATATTCAGGAGCATAAGGATCCCCTAAGTTTCCATCCTCTCCCACCTGCAATTTTTTTTTTCAAGAATGACATTCACTAACTTGCTATAAGGAGATTTTGCATACACCTGTGACAGAGCTGGAAGGAGTTTTTATACACTATGCAAAAGAGCACAGGCATGACAGCCTCCTCTTCTTTATCTATCATACTAGTCCACTGGGATGGAATTTAAAGCATAAATGAACATCTATTGGATCTGGGACAGGAATCATGATATAAAAATGATGGATGAGAAATAAAAATATAAGTACTAACAACAAATCCACAGAGGTTCTTCCACACAGAATGTCCTGTACCCTACTTGTATCCATGGCAATACCCCAGCATTGTGCTATCGACTTCTGGGATTATAGGGACTTCTAGGCATGTTTAGTGGATTGTCCAAAAATGAAAAGCTGCTGACAGAGTTCAAGTTGCTTCGTGTGAACAAGTTTATGAAAATTTGGGATAGTTTTTACAACAGAAAAGCTTTTAGCAGAGACCCGTGAAAACTACAGTGAGTGGTGTATATGGATTTGTATTATCCGCACACCATTTATCATCCATTGAGACACCGACACTTGGAAACTTGCAATTTGGCCTTGTTTGTTCTTATTGATTACTTTGAGAAATACTGGTGTTTACAGAAACATTAGTGATAAGTTCAGCTCTTTATTGGGATCCCAGGGATTTGATCTGCTGCAGCTGGATATACAAGCTTTTTAAAAGAAAAGTCTTAAAAAGGGTTCTTCTTGAGTTACTGCCTGTCCCCAATTCTTCCCAGAGAGGCGTAGAGGTGACTCTGTGCAAAAATCCGGAGCTGCATTACTTTTGGTATGGATTTTACGCACATCCCAGTTGGAAGAGGTGGTTTGTATTCAGAGCGAATGATGCAGTCCCTTCTAGCCCTGCACCAACCCTATTCCTACTTCCAGTGGGTGCTTCCCGCTCTTCATGCTAAAATGTGGCAGGCAAAGGGCAGAAACAATGCCACCAAGTATCTGGCTCTTTCACTTCCTAGATTCTAGGAATCCTAGCAGAAAGGGCTATGAACAGAGGGTCTCCTCCACATGATTAGCAGGACATTCAGGGTCACTTTCATATGAGCAGCTTGTGTAGGCTTAAAACAGACCCCGATTAAGCCAAATAGAGGGGTTCTTCAGATAGGCTGAATTGCCAGGTTTGATAGCAGCAGGACAGGAGCACTTTGGTTCACAGTGTAATCTTGAATAGACAAAGAAAATTGCCCCTTGTTAACAATGGATCTCATCAACACGTGCCCAGCAAAGTCTAACAGCAATGGCCAAACCATCTTCAGCACAATTTTAGAAATGAGTTTTAATCACAGCTCCTGAGACTTTGTAGAACACAGCTCTGACTTTGGCCAGACATGCAGCTATGCAATATTGCTCACACCCATCCTCAACAATGAGCAATTTTCTAGACAAAACTTATTTAATAGTTCCACAAAGGCTGCTGCAGTAGCAAAAGGGACAGGGCACTATGAACTGATTACTCCATGCAGAGAATTGTTTCTTTAACCAGTCTGAACTCTACTGGTCTGTCAGCATGAGAGGATTTTATCACTGGTTCAGTTGAACCCATGTTGCCACTAGAGGGAGCCCTAATGTAGAAAAGGTTTCCATATGCCTACAGCTGTGATTACCAACATGTTGCTAAAACCGCTTTCACCAGGGTTAAAGAAGCTAGTTTTCAAAATGCCAGAAACTATAGGAGTCTGTAGTTGTTGGAGACTGGTTATTGTTGGCTCCTGTCATTGCTCAAGCTGCCCTGGGTTGTTCGGCTCCAATGGGAACCATTTGTAACATTCCCTGCTGTAGACGCAGCAGCTGCTGTCAAACAAATAGCAAACATCATGGCTTCCCGATTGGAAAGTATGATGCAAATTAACATGTTGAAAGGAGGATACACACCAAATTCTCCTGACCTGTAAAGGAAGTGGTGAGTATACATTCCTATATTGGGACAAAGATACTATCCCGCATCCAAATTCACTCATTTAGATCAGCAAGGATGCACGAAGAGGTAGGTTTTTGTTACTCACACATGGAATTCAGCTACAAAGGGGGTACAGCTGGGAGAACAATCTTTTCCTGCTGGAACAAGGCCCTTCCATCTATAATCAACTTTCTGTGCCTTTTCCCAGACACATAACGTTTTCCCTTCTCCTACACTATGGGCAAACAACACTCTTGGCAATGATGTTTCATTAATAGCCATGTCTTCAGTTGCAGAATAAAACCATTAACCATGGACAATATTAACATTTAATTGGCTTTTTAATTGGATGCATTTCAGAAGAGCTTCGTCGCTCGGGTAAGACAGCGTATACTTGCCAACAGCAATTTTTAACAGCACTGGATTGCTAGTGAAACCTGTACAGTGGATACAGTTATTAGCCAAGGCTGCCCTCTATCTTCCTCTCATTACAACACAGCCCATTCTTTCACAATGCTCATGCTGCCACTGAGCCTAGAGCTTCCAAAGTGAGCAATAACTTTGGGGGTCCCATTTTAGACAGATACTGCCTGATCTTCAAAAGCCCTTACCCCTCAGTAGCTCCCATTGAAAACAAGAGAATCTATCAGGTAGATAGCTCTTTTGGAAACTTTCCAAATAGGGCCTGATTTTCAGAGTTGCTGAGTACCCATAGCTCCCACTGGAATTGTGTGGGCTCGGCACATCTGAAAATAAATCCTGCAGGTATCTCTAGCTGAGACCCAGTGACTGAGACCCTCAAAATTGGTAGACACTTTGGAATAATTGAGATTAAATTTCTGTGCTTAGCAAGACTATGACGAGGTAATAGTGATGGGAATGATATTATGAACCAGCTCAGTAATTTTCAGTAAGTATTTTCTTCACAGATCATAATTCCAATTAATAAGCCTTAATCAGACCTTAGAATGAAAAGGGCTATAGAGATAAAAATCTCTTGGCTCAAAGAAAAGAGTAATGGATCTTCAACTGGAACCTGCTAGCAACACAAAGCCACTAAGTCTAAAGGAGAAAGTAAGCACATTTTTGCTATCTCCCTGATATGTAGGACGCTAATTTACAGGGCCCTCATTAAAAAAAACTACGAAGATTGAAAAAGATGTCACAAGATATCTATATAAAAGAATGTCCCAGGTAATTAATAATAAAGCCCAACATTTACATCTGCAAACTATTTTACAAGCAGTGTTCTCAGAGAAAAATTACTCACAGGAGATACAAGAGGCACATCATTTAGGCTATGTCTACACTGCAGAGTTTTTGCGCAAAAACTCGTGGAGCGTCCACACCTCAATCGTGTTTTTGTGCAAGAAAATGTACAGTGAATCAACAGAACAGAGGGGTTTTTGTGGTGTAGGTATTTCTCTTCCTACAAGGAATAACTCCTTTCTGTGAAAGAGCTCTTGCGCAAAAAGGTGTGTGCGCGTGGGAAATAGGCTGGTTTTTGCGCAAAAAACTCCATCAAAAGAAGCACAGGTGTCCTGGTGGCCATTCTGTTAATGGCAATCAGAGCTTTCTTGCAAGAGAGCATCCATGCAGTCTGGACACTCTCTTGCGCAAAAGTGCATCGCTTTTCCGATGTGCTTTTGCAGTGTGGACATGCTCTTGCACAAGAAGATTTTGCAGAAGAGCTCTTTCGCAAAAAGCTTCTTGCACAAGAAGCCTGCAGTGTAGATGTAGCCTTAGAGAAAACAACCAAAACATAATTGAAAATGTTCAGTCTCCTTCCCAAAAGTTTGAATGCTCCATTTCTTGCCAGGAAATGTTTATATTGTGAGTCTGTTTAACAACTGCTATTTGAAAGAAATGGGGTTTTTGGTTTTAAATATTCACCTTTAAGATTTTTTGTCCATTTTAACAGAAATTATGGATAGGAATAACCAATGCCTCATTCCAACAAACTTCTGAAAATGTGCTTTACATAAAAATTACTGTGAGCAGAAACATACTCTTTCTGCATTTTCTCTCTCGTCATTATCATGTCTAGGGGTGTGCATATTTATATGATCTATTTATCCTGTTCCTCCACCCTAAGTCATCTAATCATAACACAGTCTAGTTTGTGACATCTTCCTAAATCATCACTACCTATCATATGGTGTCAGGGACAATGCTCCCTGTAATCTTTTCCATCTGTGTGAGGAATAAATTTTTATTCACAACAAGGCATGTGCTAAAGTGCCCCTCCATTAGAAAAAAAGACCCCTAGTTGTAGGCATTCTGCTAATCAGCTGGGTCTCATCTGAATCTCTCATCTGAGGTATTGCACAACTATGGCACTTATAGGAAATACTGCTCGGGAACACTGAATTGTGGTCTCATTAAATGAAACTGACAAAAGGAGTTTACTGATTAGAAAGGAGTATGTTATCCATTCCCTACAAATATCTTAGTAACCAGCATTGGGTATAAAATAAGCAAAGAAGAAATTTATGTCAGAATGCCTGGAAAGTGACAATATAGAATTTGTGGTCTTTGCTGATTTAGGGACATTTTTCCTTAGGTAAAATATACTGCACAAGTTGTACAATTCAACTAATATTTTTGCATTGTTTTAGCACTATTTCTCCAGTTTCCTTGTGTCAACAGTTTAAAAAGTGATTAGTGTGTATTGGAGTCCTACTGAAGACATTACAGGAGCCTAATTCTCTAAGGGCATGTATACACAGCAGGGCTAAAGTCAAAATAAGCTATGCAACTTGAGCTATGTCAGTTGTGCACTCTTCCACTGACTTCCCTTACTCCTCGTAAAATGAGGGTTGCAGGAATCTGACTAAGAAGTCCTCTAGTTCAACATTATTTTGACATCATGTTTAAACAACTGCTTGTAGTGTAGACACGGACTATGTTATTTTGGAATAATGTAAATTATTCTGAAATAAAACTGCTGCGTAGATGTACCTGAAGGGAGAGTAATTAGAATTTTTTGAAAACCAATCCCCATTAAGATGTCTCAGGTCAGGTACCCAGAAATGCGGGACTTCTAAACTTATTAGTCATGTTCCTTGGCACTGTTTTATTGCATTGCAGTCATACAGGCAGTCCCCGGGTTACGTACAAGATAGGGACTATAGGTTTGTTCTTAAGTTGAATTTGTATGTAAGTCGGAACTGGCTCCAGATTCAGCTGCTGCTGCTGAAACTGACCAGGGGCTGACTACAGGAAGCTGGAGGCAGAATTGCTCTGCCCCCAGCTTCCTGGAATCAGCCACTGATCAGTTTCAACAGCGGCTGAACCTGTACAGCCAGTAGTACCGACTAGATTTTGTATTTGATAAGGAATAGATCTGATTCTCTGAGCAATCTTTCCTTAATGTTTAAGTAACTGTTACACGTGTATATTTATGTTTATAGTAAGTACTGTGATCAGACTCTTCAATTAAGCTGTGTCCCATTAGGATGTAAAGATGCTTGCAAAGCTTATGTTTGTGAGAGGAAGAATCATTTCTTTCTGTTCATCAGGCTAAACAAAGCAATAATATATGCAAAATAGTTCTCATCGTGTCTTCCTTATTTCCTATACAGTTTTAATATACTTGTACTCACAGCACTGTTCCTGTGCTTTTCCTAATGATTTTAAACTGAAAGGAGGGATGGTTTATAAATTCGATGTCATAGCTGGTAGCAGCAGCAGCAATGGATGGAGATTCAATCTTGAGTGGAACTTCAAACCGTTGGCTGTTGGGATCATAAATCTAAAACAAAGTGACAGTAGGCACAAAGTTGTTGGTTGGACAGTTAACTTGGATTACTTGAATTAATTGTTTTTTTAATAGTTACCTTAAACCTGAGGCGGTCTTTTGTCTGGAACTCCACGTCGAGGGCAACAGGAGAAATATCATTGCCAAACAGTGACATCGTCGTACGTTTCTGCAGCATTAACCTACAAACACACTTAATTACCACACACCAAAGTGCACAAACACAAGAACAGACATATGCACGGGCAAAACAGTGGAAAGAATTCAGTTCTATTAACTCATAGCTAAAACTTACTGGAATAGAACTCTAATGAACTGTGAATTTGACATAGTTGTTATTTGGGTGAACAAAGGAGGGCATTTCTTTTTCCAAAATTCAACTAGATAGCATTGATTTGTGCCCTGTCATGGAAAGCTTTGCTATTCTACAAAAGAGGCATGGGGGGAAATGTGTGTCTATGTATTTATACTTTAGAATAAGAACCCAAAATTGTATGTGGCTTTTGAGCAGTGCAAACAAAGGAGAATGCATAAAGAACGGATAAAGGCTTAAACAAGCAATGGTGAAGTTTACCTCCAGCCTTTAGCTGTCTTTTGTGGCTGCCCATTTAGAGAGTACCCATATGGGCTGTCTTCTGAGAAATAGCACCAGGGGGCATTGTAGACTTTCGTAGAACACCAAATGCAACCCTTTGCCTCACATGCCTCTTTTGAGGCACCTAGCTGAGGGTGGCAGTCGATGCGTTTCTGAACTGGAACATCACTAGAGCAAATCGGATCTTCATTTGAATCATAGAAGCAATATGGAACGTTCGGGGTACTCGTCTCACACCACCAGCAGCCACGACTTATGCAGGAGGATTCAGTAGCTCCAGGTTCCGGGTGGCAGTCTTGCCGAAGGTGCTCGGAGATTGTTGCTGGGCATGTGCTTGAGTGAAAAGGCTGAGCTAAAACTAAACCAGGAAAGGAAACAGACAAATGAGCACCAGAAAATGCACAAGAGCTTAGCATGACATAATGCAACTAGATTTTGTGTCACTATAGCTAGAACACATGACTCCTATGATGGAGGGGACCTTAGAATCATAGAACACTAGAACTGGAAGGGACCTTGAGAAGTCATTGAATCCAGTACCCTGCCCTCACAACAGAACCAAGAACCATCTAGACCATCCCCGACAGATGTCTAACTTGCTCTTGAATATCCCCAGAGATGGAGAGTCCACAACCTCCCTAGGCAATTTATTCCAGTGTTTAACCACCCTGATTGTTAGGAAGTTCCTAATGTCCAACCTAAGCCTTCCTTGCTGCAGTTTAAGCCCATTGCTTCTTATCCTATTATCAAAGTCCAAGGAGAACAATTTTTCTCCCTCCCTCCTTGTGACACCCTTTTAGATACTTGACAACTGCTATCATGTCCCCTTTCAGTCTTCTCTTTTCTAAACTAAACAAGCCCAGTTCTTTCAATCTTCAGTAGTGCACTCATCATTCAAGCAAGAGAATATTGTTTATTCAAAACCCACAAGTCGAAGTGCTATATTTTTATTACTTAGATGTGGATTTGTGAGAGGTGGACCATTGTAATTACTCCTCCTGATATGGTGGGGTTTTTTTTTTTTTTTTGGTATGTAGGCAGCTGTGTGTTGTTACGTTGTCCAGTGCCTATTGTTTTCAACTGAAGATGGAGTAAATCTGAAATATTTGTCAGAAGAGAAATTAGAAGGTAAATAGTGGATAAAGCAATAGGTACTATTGTTATGGAGGCATACACGCTGATCTTGGGGGTCAAGCCTCATAGTCAAGGCTGCATTGCGATCTGTCCTTAAATAAGGGCTAAAATCCTGTTTCACTTCAATGATTGAATTTGATGCATATTTACTATTAATGGCATGTTTGCATAATTATAGTTAGTCATCACTAACAAACCCCAAACTAGCAGCTAGTCATTCTCATAACCTTAAAACAGAACATTACCTAAGCTAGCTAGTTCCTTTAGTCTAATAAAATCCCACACTTTCTCTCCCAGTTGAGTAGGTCCCACTGGAATCAAAAGGATTACTCATGTGAGGAGAGGATTCCGGGGTGGGCAATGGAGAAGTGGAGCCACAGAGGCTGGGGAGCTCTGTCCCTGGGGAGTCTCAGTGGGCCAGAGTCTAAGTCCAAGCCCTGCAGGCTGCCGCCCAGTGGGCTATAGCCCAACGGCAGTGGGACTGGAATGGAGCCAGTTGCAGGGAAGGGGGAGTGTCCTGGAAGGCTGGTGGTAGGAGACCTTCCCTGATCGGCAAATTCTATTGTTTGGGATGGGTCAGAACCTGAAGGTGTCAGACAAGGGAGGTCCAAGCTGTACTAGAACCAGCAGGAGCATTAATGTGGACTACTTGCTGGAATATTTAGTACTGTATCATCTAGACCTGCTCTGAAGAGTCAGTTGACAAAGAGGGAAAAACTCTAGAAACACGTAGGCAAGGTGATTAGGTGGATCTCCCCAAAGTCCCTGACTAACAGCTCTTAAGTAGAGTAAGCTGTCATGGGGTGAGAGGAGAGTTCCTGTAATGGATCAGTAACTGGTTAAAAGACAGGAAGCAAAAGGAAGGAATAAATGGTTAGATTTCATAATGGAGAGAGTAAAGAATGGTGTCCCCCTGAGGGTCTATATTAGGATCACTACTGTTCAACATATTCATAAATGATCTGGAAAAAGAAATAGCCAGTGAGGTGTCAAAGTTTGCAAATGATATAAAATTATTCAAGATTGCTAAATCCAAAACAGACTGTGAAGAGTCCAAGAGTAGCTTTATATTTGATCTAAAGTGAATTTTGTAATGTGGCATTACCCCACCATGGATTCAGCTCTGGTCTCAACAGTTTCAGGCTTAACAGGGTAAAAATCACCTCTGCTATTTGCTTGAGATATAAAGTCTCTAGGAACACAAAGACCAATGGAAGTGACCACACAGACATTCACAATTACAAGGTCTAATTTATTTTGCCAGTTTTATTACAGTTACAGTTAATGTTATGATTGCCCAATTATATATAACTTCTGTGTTTGTGCATAGGTCCACATAGTTATACCCTTAACAACAGTGTCAGCGTCCAATGGGTCTCTTGTAGACTGGTCATCAGTAGGGACACCAGGGGGATATTTTCTGAGCGAGAAAATAGGTTAAAAAATAAAATCTACGTAAAGCTTCATCACTAGTTTCATGCTTTAGAGACAGCAAATGAACTGGGCTTTTCAGGCTGTAATGACCTTCATTAGAGTGCGTTGAGATCACAAATTTTCAGTCTTCTGCCTTGATCTAGTGACATGAGGTCAGAATATTGACCCACATGAGAGCATTTTATTCAACACCAATTTCAATGTTTTTTAAAAAGAGCCACCCCCCTCATGCTTGCACATTCCATGTTAGTCTTTGCATTAGATGCCCCCATTGGTATTGTCTATCAAAAAGAAGTTTGTTAGTATCTGGCATTGGTATATCTCCTGTTTGGCTGTATAGTCTGGAAATAGCATGAATGGTTATAACCATGAGGAGCATTAACAGGTTTAATTCCTCTTTATATAATGGGTAACTACTTTTGTCATGTGTGGAAACTGAGGCATTCCCTGTGGGGAAAATGCCAGCACATGAGACAACTGGGCACAGCAGCACAGCTAGGTGCTCTCGAGAGACTGCTCGAGACACACACTTCTCACAAGAATTATAGCTCGGAATTTACTCTTGGTGTCTTCCTTCTGGATTACACCGTGCAGGCTCCTTGATTTTCTAGAACTGCTGATATGACCCTAACCAGCTAGGGAATTTACAGTTGGACGAGAGCTGAAATGCCCCACGGTACAGCCAATCCAGGCAGTGATATTGACTTTTGCCAGTGTGGAGTGAGATAAGGAAAACAATAAAACAGGGTTTGGCGTTCAACCCAACAAAATAAGGGAGGTCTATGGATAGTATCTCCCACAGCAGTAGCCACTCCCCATCAATTTAGGATCAGAAATGGTGGGTTCCAGAGGGAAGCCCATCTACCTTCTTCTTGGTCAGAAGTGCATATGCAACCCTGCTGTAGCTTATGAGTGCACATGAGATTTCTATAATATGTATTTTACAGTCTCACATTATTTATATTTAGGAACGTTGAATATTTATTACTGTACATGTTTTTGCTAGTGGTGTTGTACATGATATAAGAGAAATAAGAGCTGCCCCTTTAAGAAAAGAGGGGGGCAGAAGCTAGAGGGTGCTATGTACAGATGTGATTCTGCTGCTGCAAGAGGCATTTGGCTGGGAACTGGGCCCTGAGGAGATCTCTTTCTGAAAGAAGCACCTCAGGACATTCCCAGAATAACCAGTGTTCTCCTGGAAATGCTGAGCCTTGGGACCAAGGGTGTCACATACACATGTTGGGGAGACAGGAGGCAAGAGAGGGAACTTAGGGGGATTCGTGATGTTAAAAGGACTCTCTCTTCACAGACTATCAGCAACAATGCAAGACAATCATCCTTTCAACTCCTGCCTTCTACTTCTTTTGCTCTTTTAGTGCTCATTATAATCTGTTAACAAGCACGTCTGAAGACATCTGACCTTTCATGAATCTTTGAACAATATCCTGTTGAGCGATAGCTCTCCTTTTGTCTCATAATATTTGCTGTATTTTTCTTGATATCAAGGACACTAGAATTAAAATGAGCTCAATGCTGAACACTTCAGTTGGAGCTGCATGTTGGTTCTGATAGCACAACAGATTTTTTTTAAAACTGCTCTCTTCATTCTATGTAACCCATCTCTTCTTTATGCCCTTTCTCTCCATTTTCTGCTCTCTGTCAAACTACCCCATTTTCTCTCACCTAACTAGTCCTTTTTAGTAATCTAGTTTGGAATGTAGGAAAGGCTTGGGTTAGTGGAGGCAGGAAAATGGAGATGTTTCAAACACTGACGTTACCGCAGCTTTTTAGGACAATGTGGTAACACCATCTGACACTTGCTCATGATTCAGGAAATAAAGTAAAAGGGCTAAGGGAAAAACAGAGAGAGGCTGGGTATCAGTAAGCTAGAGCCATTTGTTTGTTGCAGTGATCTTTGGCATACTTCCCTAGGAAAAACCTGATACTTGTGTGTTTTTTATGGGTCTGGATAAAAGCAGAAAGGGGGAGCAGTTAAGCATCAACTCGAATCCACTTATGGGGTCATACCGGGAAATCTGATAAATATTTAATTTAACCCAACAATTTTTGTGTTCAGTGGCTCCCTTTCTGTAGATGATCTTCCACCCAGGAAGCATTCTGCATTAGTTATGGGTAGATTTGAGCTGTGTGTATCCTCTTGCCAGTTTATGCATGCTACAGCTGTAGTTTTGACTTACAGAGGCCGCAACCAGCTCTTTGACAGTCTTAGATGCAAGAGCCAGTCTGAGCATGCTCACTTCTAGCAAGTTGATTCTTTCAAGCTCTTCTGACCTTGGACATATTTCCCTGTGTACCGTGGTATCCTGGGTGTGAATCCCCAGACTAAACAGCTGGTATCCAAGATGCAATTTCCTGGTGTGGACTGCTCTCTGGTGCTCCTAGACCAGGTCTTACCAATGGAATAAGAGGAGTCCCTTCTCCGGTAGCCTTACAGGTAGAAAGGAAAGCTATTCAGACTTATTATGCAGCCCTGTAACTTCTTAGAATTCACTCAGGCAGCGAGCAAGATTTTTGGCTCTTTATTGTCAGTCATCTTTACACTCTTCTTGAGCAGGATTCCAGGGGACGGTTTTGAGGTACAGAGGTACAGTTCTGAATAGTTCTCTATTGTCCCGGATGAAACCAAAGAGGGTTCCTGACCATTTATTTATCTGCTACTGTCATGCAGTCCAGGATCCATCTACTCTGAACACAGATATGAGAGAACAAGCATCGGGAGAGGCACATGCATGCATAACTAGAATTGACTTTGACCTAGCATGGTTTTCAGGGGTGAAGCTCTATAGCTTGCCACACCGGGATATTGTGATTATAGAAGAGCATATGATTGGTTACCAGTCCATCTTTAAGGGCCTCAGAAGAAGTTCCAAGGTTATTCCATGCTCACAGTGGTTTCTATTTTCCTGCTGGCAAGGTCATTTGGAAAAATTGCCTCTCCCCTGGAATTAGCACTCCTTAGCCAGGGATGCCAAATGCAGCTTCATTCACAAGGGCCAGCACATGCATTATTGGCGGAGGAGGGCTCTGATAGCTGTCTGCTCTTGCAATCACAACCCAGGCAGTTCCCATTGGCTGGTTTCTGACCAGTAGAAGCCACAAGGATTGTGCTAGGGCGAGGGCAGTGCACAGAGACCCACTCTCTCCAAGGGGAGCATATCATGCAGAGATGCATGCACCTACTCCAGCAACTGGCCACTTTGGGTGGCATGTGAGGGTGCATGCAGCAAACAGGGAGCCTGTCTGAGGACTCACTGGGACTTCGGACATTGGTGGCTTAGGGTAGTGGTGGGCCAGATCGGAATATTTGGCAGGCTGGATTTGGCCTATGAGCCATATTTTGCCTGCCCTGGTCTATGGTCTGGAAACCATCATGGTAAAACTCTCCTGCTATGGCAACTTGTGGAAGAAGCCAAGTTACCTTTGCAAAGTCATTTTTGGAAGGGAGAGGAGAGAACGGGGCAAGAGGGAAAGAGAAGATTTGTTTTTTAGAGGCCAGAAAGTGTGTTTTAAAAACTAGGACAAGGCAGGATTGGTGATACACTGCAGTTTCCACTATTGAAACAACTCTGGTAAAAAGGCAGACAGGATGTGGCTAGGTCTGGGGGACAAGTCTGCACTGCCTCTAATATTTTCAGGGAGATGGGAGAGGTACATATTTAGGGGAAATAAAACAACTTTCTGGATCTTAATTTAAATGCCAGCCCTGAAAAAAAATCACCTGTTGGGCACAGCCACACTAGGCTCTTTCCACCAATAAATCTTCCACGGGCCAAATTTAGGTTTTCACAGACACTTATTCAGCCATGAGTTACAAATTCTGACCCCCTCGAACACATGTGAAAACCCTTTGCTGTATGTTGCTTTGAACTAGGGTACCTAATGCAACACTATAATGGTGCTGATGAAAGATAAGGAAAGATTGAAAAACAATTATGATTGTTCAATCTGGAGGAGAAAAGACTGAATGGGGGACATTATAGCAGTCTTCAAATACACAAAAGGTTGTTACCAAGGGGAGGGTGAACAACTGTTTTCCTAATTTCTGAGGGTAGGAGAAGAAGCAATGGAGGTTGCAGCAAGGGAGGTTTAGATAGACTTCTTGTCAAGGTAGTTAAGTTCTGACAAAACTGCTGGGGGACGGGGGAAACAGTTGTGAATCTCTATTGTTATCCTGTTCTTAAAAACCTCAATACACCTGCCAGGAATTGTCTAGTTATTATATAGTCCTACCTTGAGTGCAGTGACTGGACTAGATGACCTATTGAGTTTCCTTCCTGTCCTACACTTCTACGATTCTATGCACAAGATGGAAAGAACCCAGCTCATTTCATCTTAGCTATGTTAGTTGTTCTAAAATGCAAAATAGGCTTGTTTATAATGTCTAACATCAGCAACCATGATTTAACACACAGAAATGGCAAATCTATCAACAATATATCCATTTAAAAAAAATTAATTTCCTTTGGCAGTTTGAAGCACTGAATCCATAATGAATTCTGAAAACCAGCCCTTGTTATGTCTCAGGTATTGAAATGCACAAGTATGTTCTCTCATTCAGCTGCTGATTCCCAGACACATTTCTAACTGTTTTGGGGCAAATGAGATAAGAACATCTTGAAAAACAAAAACAGATTCCCTCCTTTCTTTTCTATCCCTCTGTTTTAAAGCTCTTGCACCTCATTTTCTGCTGGTTCTATGGACTGTTTCTGTGTAAACATTAGTAGAGGCTGGAACTGAAAAAAATCAGCAGTTGAATTAGTAAGAGCTTTTGCTGCCCATTGGTGGCTTTGTCAAGGTAATTTCCATGGAAACAGATGTTGAAAATAAACACCTTGAAATATTTATATGGAAACTTCTCCTTAATGTTTTCTCTTTCTGATTCTAGTTTTGTGAGAAACTGGCCTAGCAAATGCTGCTGCTATTAGGCGTCCCTGTGGAAAATCAGTGTAGCCTCCTTTTTCTCCAGTGGAGTAATACTGGTGACTTACATACTGGCATCATTTGCACAAAAACCAAACCTGCCCTGAGGCCAGGCTTACATCAAGAATGGCCTTTTCTTATCTTTCTAATGAACTAAGCATTTAAGTACATGCTTAAGTTTTAGCATGTGAGTCGTCCCACTGACTTCAGTGTGACTATTCAGGTGCATAGATGCCTTGTTAGATCTGGAGCAAACTGCAGCACGGACAGACATCCAGTTCCCTCTTTATCCCCAATGCAGTCTTCCCTTGCCTTTGATGGTTTCCAAATCTACTCCCATTTTCAGTTTTCTCCATCTATTGTTGTCCTTCCCATACACACAGCACCCGATACCTTTCCCACATCACTTTTCATGCAAGCACATCCAATATTTAGCTTTTGAAAGCTGTGTATATCGAAATACAGATATTAACTGTACTGACCTGCAAGCAGAACAGCAAAACACTGAAGAGTCTTGATTCGTTCCATGATTCAATAGGTAGAATTTGTTGCACGCAGCATGTCAGCATTTTATAATGGGCAACCCGCTGGCAGCCACACTGGCATATCTGTAATTTGAGATACTGCAAACATTTTCCAAACAAACATAAGATTAAACAAAATACATGCTCTTCTACACATGTAAAGTAAAGTCTATCTACTACTGGATAAAGATACAGACGGTAAACAAGTTGGTAACTAAAAATTAAAAGTAAACTAAAATTAAAATTCCTTAAAATGATGAAGGTGAAAGCTTTCTTCTAGTTTGCCAGACAGAAGACATCAGAAATCAGGCAGGACCAGTGGGGTTTCATGGCTCTGCCCCCTGTATCTCCTCACCAACTGAGGGGAAACAGTCAAATAACATGAAGATGACCTATGGTAGTCAACTGGGCCTTCTTGTAGTTAGCTTTTTGCAGATTTCACAACTATATAAATCTCACCAATCCAACCCCCCAACTGTGTACTGGAATTAGAACCCTGAACTTTTTCATTGTCGAAAGCCACAGATCTCTAGTACAATTTAAGCTACAGATGAACTCCTGCATCTTACGATATCAGTACCAGGTGCCTTCTCCTTACTGTGGAGTAGACACTAGAGGGCACACTCACTTACACATTTATAACTGCCACCATAAGAAGGTGTGATATGGTCCTAAGTCTTTTCATCATGTATACCTTTTTTGCATTGCCACTGTCACAAATGTGTCCTAAATCTTTTGGTAGTCAGAATGAGTTCTTAAAACTCCCAGTGTTAGTGATGCTTCCCAAATATCTGAACATAACCAGTAAACAATGCTTCTACCTTGGAAGTCTCAATCTGTGTAAATTAAGCTTCAAGAGGTAGCCGAGATTTTTATGTACAGAAAAAACAACAACAAATTGTCTGGTAGCACTTTATAGACTAACAAAACATGTAGATGGTATCATGAGCTTTCGTAGGCACAGCCCACTTCTTCAGATGACCGGAGTTATGAGTTTAGGATGTGAAGACTCATAATAAATAAGGGAGGGAAAGGAGAGGGAGGAGGGGGGAAAAAGGGGGGTGGGAGTCAAGGAGTTGGAGGAAATCAGTAAGTATCTGAAGATTGGGTAGTTAAAATGAAGCAGATAAGAATCAAAAGTCAATTGATAGTATCCTTCCTGACATAGAAGCCCCTTCTATTTATTTTCGGTCTGCACATCCTAAACTCATAACTCTGGTCATCTGAAGAAGTGGGCTGTGCCCACGAAAGCTCATGATACCATCTACATATTTTGTTAGTCTATAAAGTGCTACCAGACCATGTGTAAAATAAGATGGTTAAGTGAGAAGATGTATGAATTTTCATCTTCTTTTCAAATTGATTTAACATGAAGTGAAATTCATTTAACTCATATTAACAAAACTTCAAGGCTTTTGTCCATTTTGATGTCCTGATGTGTAGTGTCTAGAATTTAGATTGTGAGCGCTCAGGGTGGGGAAAAACTGCTTTGTTACAAGTTAGTATTGTACCTAGCAAATTAGAGCCCAACTCCTTGATGCGGTTCCTAGGTGCTACTATAAGATACATAATAAATAATAATGGGCATTTAGAACAAAAAAGCAGTGTAGAAGTAGTACGTATGGCGTATTTTACTTATCAGATTGTTTTATTGTATTACAAAAGTACAACTGCACATTTCATGTAAAATTTTTGGCCTCAGCAAGAGTACTCTAATAATGTATTCTTAATAGGCAGAATGGTAAAAAAAATGCTCAGAGAAATAATTCACATTCACATGTTTATTGAAGCATCACCTACATAAGCTACAATTTACAGGCTAATAATTTCTGTCAAAAAACAAAATTCAAAATACTGTTTTGAATCTACATACATTTTTAAACTTGCAGAATTTACAAATTAATATTTGGAGCAGCTGGATAAACTATACATCCTCTTTCAATATTCACACTCTGCAGCATTTTAAAATGAATATAGGCACAAGATAAGATATTCTCTTTTTACAATCCATCTATTTACATAGCTTTTCCAATGCCGGTGGTACAGTTCTCATAATCACTGCCAAGGTTCGCAAAACACAGTGTATCTGAAATATTTTTAGCAGCATATAAAATTAGATAAAAATGAAGGACAATTTGCCATTAAAAAACAAAATGTGAGATGATAAAAACAAATCCATGAGAAAAATAGATTAAGATAGACTTCTATTATGACATTAAGAATACTGTGGATTACAGAATATAGGCAAAGCACTAATAAAACAACCATTTAACAGCAATTTAGTTCTAGTCCTGAGCACAGAGTATACACAGCTACACAACTTTGGTCAAAAAGAGTATACGCTAACATTAACATAAATCATATGGCATTCATTCTTAGCCAGAAACTGTTGTAGCAATAATAAGTCACATTAACAACTTTTTCAGATTTTTTATTCAGTCTGCTGTCATAACTTCAATACGGATAGCTTTTATACCCTCAATATAGATAACCTATTATGATCTCAAATGAAGAACTAGTTTAATTAAAGGCTTAGTATGGATGCATCCTTTTTATGTTATTCCAAAATACAAATCAGCTCATCAGAATGTCTGGGAGAATGAAGTATAATAGAGTATTTTATTTTGTATTCCAGGTTACAAGTTTGAGACGGTTATTATAGCAGAATATTTTCCAATTTGTTTAAAATACAAGTGTTATATATGCACACAAATCCAGTCAACAGATACTCAAGAATATTACCAAAAGGCTATTTTTTTTAATATAGTATACAGGGTAACTGTTCTAATGTATCAATTCTATTTGAAAACATATTTGCCAGTTGGGTTCAGCTGCATTTTCCAGTTCATTCCAGTTGCCAGTGTTTACACAGTAAATGCACAGCAAAGTGTACCAACAATACACAGCTTTTTATCACAGTATTAATTTGTACCTGTCTTTTCAATTCATGTTTAATTACTGGCAATATCTTCATTTGCATCTCCAGTGTCAGAAAGGTGTCCATCTAGAATGCTGTGAGCTTTCCAGATCTTCACAGTTCGATCACTGTAAAACATGTGTTTTATAAACAGAAAAAGTGAGCAAAAGAGGAAAAAAAACAAGTTTATGGAAACATTTAGCACGTTAGTTTTTCAAGTTAGTTTTAAATATATATTTCTGTCCTAGACATTTCCCGATCTTGATGTAAGCCTGGCTTCAGGACAGGTTTGGTTTTTGTTTGAAGACTGATCTTACCTTAACGCAAGTATTTTGTACAGGGGAATATTTTGCTAGTGATATAAGGCTACATTATCACAATATGGTCTAACCACACAACTTCTGAATTAGAGTCATTTGTCATCAGCATAAAATTCTTAATTTCAGGTATACCAACAGGGTTTTCCAACTTCTTCACAGCATGGACAATCTTCTCTTCCACTCATATTGTTACTACTACTACTATTATTATTATTTATGTTACCTTAACACATAGGCGTTCTAGTTGTGGACTAGGGCTATATTGTGCTAATGCTGTATAAACATAAATGTCACACTACACCACTGTTGTAACTATGGAAACTTCTAACATAGCAAAGTAGCATTGGAATTGTATTTCCATTCTAATCAGAAGTCTTAATTAAAAGTAGTTGCTGGAAACTGGAAGATATGAACATTCAGATCTCTACAGACTGGAGCAAGAATACCTATATAACAAACAGATTAATAAGCAGATTTCAACAAATCAGTGAATCTACTCGCCCATGGCGAGTAGATTTCAGCTGGTCGCCCCATTCACCGGCGGGTCTTGTGCATGCGCAGTGCGGGGCTGGCGAGCAGATTTTGCCGCTGTTTGTCAAGCCCTGTTAATAAGAGCAGGCTGAATCCTGCCTTTATAAGAACACTCAAGTTTGTAAAAAATGTCCATAGGTGGAGATGAAAGGCTGCAACCTGCTGAGGTTGACAGAAACAAAATGGGCTCAGCCTACACTGAACAGAAGTCAGGCTGTTTTAAAAGGGCAGGGTAGGGAGTGAAGGCCAGGAGAAAACAGGAAGAACCATATGGTAAGAATGTGCTTAGCACAACTAAAGGCAGAGATGCTTTGGTTAGGCAGCACAAAAAGAAGGATGCTATTAAATCTGAATTACCAGGGTGAGGAAGGGAACTTACCTGAATGTTACCAAGGGGAACAGGAAGTGGTGGGACCAGAGAGGGGCAGTGATGTATCATATGCATCGTGAGAGAGGGAGAATATTTATTCCCCTACATTTTACAAGGATTTATCTCAGTAACCAATCAGCAGTGCCCCTCTCCCACCACGGGATAAGAGGAAAACAGATTTAGGTTCTGCCATGGGTTTGTGCATGTCACTTTTTTTCTTTCCCTCATTGCCAGACTGACAGAGGCCGGATGGGTGTTTTTGCCTTTCCCACAGCATGTCAGAGACCTGGTGAAGTAGGTAAGGAGATTAGATCAAGTTGCTGGCGGCAGGTATCCAGGGCAGGTGCTTGTTACAGACGGGATGCAGTTCCCTGATAAACAGGACTAAAAGTGAGTTTAGAGGGGAGCCATCAAGAGAAGCTGTGTTTAAAATCTGGTGCAGCAGGGAGAGATAACTCTCCCTCTTTTCCTTCATATGAGGGGAGAGCCATGAATTCCCAGCAATGAGCTGACTGGGACCAAGTCAGGAAGAGGGAAGGACAAAGACAGCCCTCCCAAATATGGTAACCTGCCACATATTCCTAGATATGCTAAATGAATAATGTTGTGGCCCATTTAAACTATATACATTGTATCATGTCTTCCTTTCTGTTTGGCTAGGACAAAAGCTCCCATTTCAGTGCCCAAATCTAAGCTAATCAAATGCAGGATGTTTCAGCCAAAATAATGAGATGCTCAGTCACCTAGGATAGGAAAGGGACCTAAATCTGGAGCTGTATACCATAAACCTTATGGAGGAGACTTCTTGTAAAGCTATTCAGGATTTTTTTTAATGTTTTCCCTTTCAATGTGTGCAATACATGTTAAATAACATATAGGTAATTTCACCTTTTGGAAAAATGAAAAGATCTGAATTGTTAATATCCATATAATCTATGAAAATGTATTAATACAGTTATAAGCCTGATGTAAATAATGATCATATTTTCTCTTTCCTATTTGACTGAATAATTGTTTGCTTACCTCATACACTGTATCTTAGGTATATAGACATTTCTTATTCTGTCCTTCTAAAAGGGTTGTGTCAGATGACAAGGTTCAAACTCTGGAATTCCTTCCCTCCCTTGACCTGAAATAGCCCAGGTTTGATAATCTTTTGGGCATGCTACACATGTTTGAGTGGGCTCTTGCAAAAAGCTAAGGCTTTGCTTCTACAGCAATGAAGAATGGAGTTTCTATATGGCTCCCTAAATTCCTATTCCAAATTATTAACACTACCAGGACTTCACTACATTATTAATGAGGCATAAGGGTACCTAGAGCCTAGAATAGGCTTATATTTAATTATTTTAAAATCTAAATAAACACACACACACACCAGGTTTACATACAATATACATTTCAAAATGTACATGACCAACATTTGCAAACAAAGACAATGAGACACCTGCACCCATATTTAGGCACCAAAATATAAGGCTATGTCTAAATATGCAAATGAGGCAAAGCATGGAATATCGCCATGCCTCATTTGCATAATTAATGAGGCTTCACTTTTGCACAAGAGGCTTTAGCGCAAAAGGAGCTGCATTTTTTTCCGGAAGAACGGCTCTTGTGCAAAAGCCTCTTGTGCAAAAACGGAGCCTCATTAATTATGCAAATATTCCACGTTTTGCCTCATTTGCATATTTCTTGTGCCAGATGGGCACAGTATAGATATAGCCAAAGAGACCTGATTTTCATAAAGGTAGAGCTCTGGCAGTTCCCAATCAATGCGTTGTGGTAGCTCAGTATTTCTTGAAGTTGAATGCCTAAAAAAATAACATCCAAATTTAACAATTTTGGCCTGAGACAGCCCTGTGCTCATTTTAGTTGCTGTCTGCCTAGGCTTGACAGTAGTACAGATGCCCGCATTTTCTTTAGCATTACATACTTTTCTTGTTTCTGGTGTCTCTGGGGGTATGTCTACACTACAAAGTTAATTTGAACTAATGGACGTTAGTTCGAATTAACTTTGATAGGCGCTACACTAGCGCTCCGCTAGTTCGAACTTAATTCGAACTAAAGGAGCGCTTAGTTCGAACTAGGTAAACCTCATTGTACGAGGACTAAGCCTAGTTCGAACTTACTAGTTCAAATTAAGGGCTGTGTAGCCCCTTAATTCGAACTAGTGGGAGGCTAGCCCTCCCCAGCTTTTCCTGGTGGCCACTCTGGCCAACACCAGGGAAACTCTATTGCCCCCCTCCCGGCCCCAGATCCTTAAAGGGGCACGGGCTGGCTATGATGCCCGTGCCAGGTGCAAGCCTGCCAGCACCCAGCCAGCAGACCCTGCACCTGGCACGGCTCGAGCCAGCCACCCGATGCCCCCCAGCCCTCCCCCTCTTCCCGGGACCAGGCTGGCAGCTCCCGGGAGCTTGCCCAGGACCGCAAGAGGCGGGCACCTGCCTGGTCCAGTGCAGACATCGTGGACCTTGTCCACGACCTCAGCACTAGGCACAGGAAAGCGGCCGTCTAGGGCAGGAGAGCTGCCAGCCTGGCCACCCAGGAGCATGTATGCATGAAAATCAAGGTGGTCCACTGAGACCTCCGACCCTGAGCCCTGAGCTTAGAATGGCTGTACTGGGTCAGACCAAAGGTCCATCTAGCCCAGTAGCCTGTCTGCCGACAGCGGCCAACCCTAGGGACCCTGGAAGGGATGGACTAAAGACAGTGACCAAGCCGTTTGTCTCGTGCCATCCCTCTCCATCCTTCCACAAACATTGGGCAGGGACACCACTCCTACCCCCTGGCTAATACCACACCATGGACCCAACCTCCATGAATTGATCTCACTTCTCTTTAAACTCTGTTCTAGTTGTAGCCTTCACAGCCTCCTGCAGCAAGGAGTTCCACAGGTTGACTCTTTGCTTTGTGAAGAAGAACTTTCTGTTATTAGTTTGAAGCCTGCTACCCATTCCTTTCCTTTGGGCTATGTCCAGACTGCAGGCTTCTTTCGAAAGAGCCTCTTTCGAAAGATCGCGTCTAGACTGCAGGCGGATCTTTCGATAGAGGAAATCCGCTTTTTCGAAAGAGAGCACCCAGCGAGTCTGGATGCTCTCTTTCGAAGACGGCCTCTTTACATTGTAGAACGCCTTCTTTCGAAAGAGGAACTTTCGAAAGAAGGCGTTCTTCCTCGTGAAACGAGGTTTACCGCCATCGAAAGAAAAGCCGCGTTCTTTCGAAATAATTTCGAAAGAATGCGGCTTGAGTCTGGACGCAGGGGAAGTTTTTTCGGGAAAAGGCTACTTTTCCCGAAAAAAACCCTGAGTCTGGACACGGCCTTGGTGTCCTCTAGTCCTTCTATTATGGGAACTAATGAAGAACTTTTCTGTATGCACCCTCTCCACCCCACTCATGCTTTTATAGACCTCTATCATATTCCCCCTCCATCTCCACTTTTCTAAGCTGAAAAGTCCCAGTCTCTTTAGCCTCTCTTCATATAGGACCTGTTCCAAACCCCTCATCATTGTAGTTGCCCTCCCCTCTCCCACCCTCTCTCTTCCCCTCTCGCACCTCCTTTTCCCAGTCTCCCCCAGTTTTGTTCAATAAAGAGAGATTCTATTTTTGAACACAATTGTCCTTTATTTTGTACATCAGGAAGAGGGGCTAGGGAGGGGTAAGTGGAAGGAGGTGAGGGAGGAATGGGGTACGAGCCCCCGATGGGGAGAACTGGGCTGGGTCTGCGGGCTTCTGGGGGTGGAACCTCTTCTGCAGCCCCCCAATTGCCCCCTCTCCCCAGATGGCAGCCTGCGGCAAGTGCAGCCGGGCTGATGGCCGAGTGGTGTGATGTGCCCAGTGTGGGTACTCCGGGCAATACAAGCCAGGACTGCTTTGCAAGCGGGGCACCCCTGAGAACTCTCTGTCCGGGGTGGGGGTCGGGTCCCTTTAAGCACAGCCCTCAGCTAGCCTGAGACAGCAGCTCCACGCTCTAAGTCCTACTCTGATGCCCTGCCGGCACTGCTTCTGGCCATCCTTAACCTCTGTTCAGGGTCCACTCAACGTGAACGTGCTAGTCTGAATTAGCAAAATGCTAATTCGAACTAGTTTTTAGGTCTAGCTGCGCTAATTCGAATTAGCTTAGTTAGAATTAGTTAATTCGAACTAAGCTAATTCGAATTAGCGTTGTAGTGTAGACATATCCAGGGACACTTCTAAAGCTGAATGAGAGCACCAGAACTATGGATCTATGACAGAAGCTCATGATGCCCTCCCCTGCGCTGAAGTGTAGACATACCCTGGTATGGCTCGTTTTTCCACAAGAACAAGGGAATAATTCCATCTAAGCTGATTCTACCTAAATATGCCTATCTTTCTGTCTCAGGCTCTCATATACCAGGAGTGTAATCAGAATATCTGATCCTTTGTCACTAGTCATCGACATTTTCACTTCTACCTAATACAGGCAGTCCCCGGGTTACGTACAAGATAGGGACTGTAGGTTTGTTCTTAAGTTGAATTTGTAGGTAAGTCGGAACTGGCGTCCAGATTCAGCCGCTGCTGAAACTGACCAGCGGCTGACTACAGGAAGCCCGAGGCAGAGTTGCTCTCCCCCAGGCTTCCTGGAATCAGCCGCTGATCAGTTTCAACAGTGGCTGAATCTGGACGCCTGGGACAGAGCAGCTGGGGCGCTTCCCGGTAGGTCCCCGCAGCGCCGCACCTCGGCGCTGCGGGGACCAACTCAGCAGCACCCCAGCTGCTCTGTCCCAGGTGTCCCCAAGTCAGCTGCTGCTGAAACTGATCAGCAGCTGATTCCAGGAAGCCTGGGGGAGAGCAACTCTGCCTCGGGCTTCCTGTAGTCAGCCGCTGGTCAGTTTCAGCAGCGATTGACTTGGGGACACCTGGGGCAGAGCAGCTGGGGTGCTGCCGGGTTGGTCCAGTAGCGCCAAAGGAGCGGCACTGGGGGACCAACCCGGCAGCACCCCAGCTGCTCTACCCCAGGCGTCAGCGAGAAAATCCTGGTCTGCTGGGGGGGGGGGGTGCACTAGCTGTGCCCCCTCCCCCAGCAGACCAGGGAGACGCCGGCGGCGGGACCGCCCAGACGCGCCGCAGTCCCGCCGCCCGTATCCTCTGCGGCTTTGCTCCGCATCTCCCTGGTCTGCTGGGCCCCCCCCAGCAGACCAGGGGTACACGGAGCAGCTTTTCTAGCCCCAGAGAACATGGGCGGCAGGACCGCGGCGCGTCTGTGCGGTCCCGCCGCCCGTATCCTCCGCGGCTTTGCTCCACGTCTCCCTGGTCTGCTGGGACCCCACCCCCCCAGCAGACCAGGGAGACACAGAGCAGCTTTTCTCGCCCCGGAGGATGCGGGCGGCGGGACCGCGGCGCGTATGGGCGGTCCCGCTGCCCGTGACCTCCGGGGCGAAAAAAGCCCTGTTCGTAACTACGGATCCGACTTAAGTCGGATCCGTGTAACCCGGGGACTGCCTGTAATGCTTTACTCACAAGTATTCTAGTTAAAACACTAAAGGAGGATAGTAAGAAGTTGCCATATTTGGAGTTTCTGCTTGGCACATATACTGTGTTTTAGCATTACAAAAGCATGCATTTTGGGTTGTCTCCTGGTCTATAGGAATTTTGTGATGCCATATTCCAATGCATGGCCCAAGATCTCCATAACATATTATGTCAATTTGAAGCCTGGACCTTGTTCTTCTGCTTTTACTTTGAAGTGACTAGAACACCTGTGAGTGCTTTGAATTAATTTGTTTGTACAAAATTTTGAGTTACACATGAAGAAAGAAAAAGTAGTATATATGGAAAACACCTGAACACAAACTCACTCTGCTGCTGTGAAAATGTGGCTGGAGTTAGTGCAGATAGCATTTATAGGACTGTCATGTCCTCGCATCTCTCCCACTGGTGTGAATGTATCCACGTTCCAGAGCTTTAGAATGCCCCCTCTACAGCCACTGAGAAGAACAGAGGAACCAGGCACCAGTCCGAGGGCACACACCCAGACCTTGTGTGCATTGGGAACTTGCTGAGAAAATAAATGATACATAAATCACGGTAAGGCAGAATGGATACAGGAATGAGCACAGGTTTAGGCATCAATCAGGAAGTTCTGAGTTCTAATCCCAGTTTCCCAGCTCCACAACAGACTTGCTATGTGGTCATGAATACATACATCATAACTTTTCTGCTTTGTTTTCTCTCTAGGTAAAACAGATAATGTTTTCCGACTGCACACAGTTTTTATTTAATAAAATTAGTTAGCATTTGTACATAATTTTGAATGTAAGAAATGCTAAGTGCTATCGCAGCACAGGAATAAAATCCACAGAGCACACCACTGATTCCAGTATCTACCTGATCATCTCATACATGTTGGATTCCAAGAGAAATTAGTAGTAGATACAGAATAATTGCATATTTGAATGTTTGGTTATCCACTTTACTGATAAGCATACAGAACAAATTGTGGGGGGAAGGAAACTTCTCCACACGCACTGGTTTCTGGTGAACCAACTGCCCCACTCGTGTAACTGCTGAAATTTTCAGTGGTTGCATGTTTACGTATGGTAATTAACCTCATTTTAACATCCCTCTGACCCAACGAGCTCCCAGAATGATTTCGGGCTTCATAAGAGCCCATCTTTTGTCAACTTTGACATGCCTGAGCACATTTTCCGTAGCCTGTCGTTAAAGGGTTTGTTCAGGCAGACATCAAGTGGTTTTAGAACAGAAGTTAAGCCACCAGGTACTACAGCCAAAAATAGTTTTTTAATTTTTTTTTGGCCCCATGTTTTACCTCATCCATCTTGTGTGCCCTGAATATGTCCCAAACAAGCACAGAAGGTTTCTTGAGAAGTGCTCCCGGTCTCTTATTCCACACTTTTCCAGGCATTCAATACAGGCAGTCCCTGACTTATGTCAGATCCGCAGTTACGAACGCGGCTTTTCTCGCCCCGGAGGACACGGACTGCGGGACCTTGCGGTCCCGCCGCCCGTGTACTCCGGGGCGAGAAAAGCTGCTCTGCGTCTCCCTGGTTTGCAGACCAGGAAGCCACGGAGCAAAGCCGCGGAGGAGCTCGGGCAGCCGGGCAGTCCAGGCGCGCTTGGGCTGTCCCGCCGCCGGCTTCCCCTGCGGCTTTGCAAAGCTGCGGGGGAAGCCGGCGGCGGGGCAGCCCAGGAGTACCTGGGCTGCCCTGCTGCAGGCGTGCTCCAAGGCTTTGCTCCCTGTCTCCCTGCAGATCAGGGAGACGGGGAGCAAAGCCTCGGAGCACGCCAGCAGTGGGACAGCGCGGCGCGCCTGGACTGTCCCACTGCCCGCGTGCTCTGCGGCTTTGCTCCGTGTCTCCCAGGTCAGCAGACCAGGGAGACGGAGCAAAGCCGTGGAGGACTTGGATGTCCCCACCCCCGTCTCCCTGGTCTGCTGGGCGGAGGGGTGCAGCTAGTGCCCCCCCCCCCAGCAGACCAGGCTTTTCTTGCCTACCCCTGGGGTAGAGCAGCTGGGGGCTGCCGGGTTGGTCCCGCAGCGCTGCTCCGGACCAACCCGGCAGCACCCCAGCTGCTCTGCCCCAGGAGTCCTGATTCAGCTGCTGCTGATCAGTTTCAGTAGCGGCTGAATCAGGACGCCTGAGGCAGAGCAGCTGGGGTGCTTCTGGGTTGCTCCAGTAGCGCCGAGGAGCCACACTACTGGAGCAACCCAGCAGCACCCCAGCTGCTCTGCCCCAGGCGTCCCCAAGTCAGCCGCTGCTGAAACTGACCAGCAGCTGACTACAGGAAGCCCGAGGCAGAGTTGCTCTGCCCCAGGCTTCCTGGAATCAGCCGCTGATCAGTTTCAGCAGCAGCTGACTTGGGGACGCCTGGGTTTCTTAAGTTGAATCTGTATGTAAGTCAGAACTGGCGTCCAGATTCAGCCGCGGTTGAAACTGATCAGTTTCAGCAGCGGCTGACGCCAGTTCCGACTTACATACCGATTCAACTTAAGAACAAACCTACGTTCCCTATCTTGTACGTAACCCGGGGACTGCCTGTAGTCACACTTTCATCAATCCACCCCTTTTCATGTGTGCATAGGACAACACCCACAGGAAATGTTATGTTTTTGGGCAAGGTTTTTCTTTTAAAAATAGTAATAGGAGGGAGTTTTGATCCACCGGCCAAACATGATAAAAGCACTGTAAAATATGGCAATTGGTTTTAATTAAAACTGTGTTTTCACCAACATCAGTCACCATTCTGTTGCTTCGCAGATCAAATGTTTCATCCATATTTCCTAGTTGTGACAGCTCAAATGCATATTCCTTTTAATGTTATATAATAAACCTATGGAAAGATTTTATTTTTTCTTCCAGGTCTCTCAGCTACCTTTTGTGCTATCTTTGGTCACTGATGAAGACAGACCTTGATGTTTAGGAAGCAAGGAGACCAACACAATCATGCAGCAAATATCAATTACTTTACTGACTTCTAGTTGTTGTCTTTTGACATTTGCAGAGCACACAAATTCCAGTTCTAGTGATAAGGTACCCATTTTGTTGGCATTCAACAACCCAATCACTGAAATCTTTTTCCAGTCTAGGACATGAAGTACATATCGTTGGATGTATTTTCTTGCTTCTTGGCATGTCTTTTAGTGTTTGGGGGGAAAGGGGTTTGTTTTGGTTTTTTGCCACTCTTGTATCTGCTTCTCACTGAAACAAAATTCATGAGCAGTAGTGCAATTACCGTTTGCTTCTGCATGTTCAACAACTTTAGGTTTGAATGCTGTATCATAAGCAGACCATTTTCTTTTGATTTCACTGTTAATTTTAAATACTAGTATGAAAATCTTAGAAAATAATTTAGTTATAGCTTTTATAGGACTTTATAAAGGAATGTCACCTGCTTTATCACTGTCAAATTATAATAGTTGTTTATTTCAAAGCAGCTCTTTGGCATGTCTCTGGCAATAACAGCCTATTTAAATTGTATTACAGATTCGTCAACTGAGCACATTACATAGTCAGACAGACTAGACACTCAAATTACACAGTAGCAGACTGACACCAGTGCCACAGTACTATCATTCACTGCATTTTTCTGATTGACTTGTAAGGTCTAGCATTTTGTGAAATGGATGGGTCAAATTTCATGCGGATACAATTTGAATAAAAATCGAATTTGAGCACATTGTTTAAAATAAGCAAGTCCTGAACTGACATTTCATCATCGGTGATGTACAAGAGGAGCCAGCAAATTTTGGCTCCTAGTCCATCAGGGTAAGCCACTGGCATGCCGGGAGGTTTGTTTACTTGATGCATCTGCAGGCAGGGAGCCCTTCAGCTCCCAGTGGTTGAGATTCACCACTCCCAACCAATGGAAGAGGCAAGAAGTGACACGGGCCAAGGAACATGTTGGCCACCACTTCCTACCACTCCTGTTGGCCGAGAATAGTGAATTGTAGACACTGGGAGCTGCCGGGCACTCATGCTTGCAGAAGCTCCAGGTGAACCTCCCGGCGCATCAGCAAAGTGTGTCAACTGATGAACTATACTGTTGTCTTATGAAAGGATCATAATGTTTTGCCATTTTTACCTATTCATTGAGGGGCAGAGAGTGGCTTATAAATGAACAGGCTAAGGAATCCTAATAAATTAAGAACACAGCAGTAGCTAAGTAGGAGTAACTGGCTGAACACAAATTGAGTGTTCATTTTATAAAGTATGAAATACACACAAAAGTACTACAGCATAATTGTTCACCTGATTTTATATTACCTGAAGCAGGTCTTTTTGAGCTAAATCCCATTTCTTTATTCCATTATCTCTAGACCCACTGAAAAGGGTGTCTCCAACAATAGTAAGTGCTTCAATCCCATCATAATGAGGTGGCTCAAAATTGTGTGTTGGACTTACAGTTCCAAGAGCCCCTTCAGTTACATCAAACATCTGAAACAAGAAAAGCAATAAACGTTCAGATATACTACCTGCTCTTGACAGGCAATTAACAAAAACACATTGGAGAACTCACTTCATCTCTACCATGTTGCTATCATGAATACATTCAGGGTGTGTCAACACTCCAGTGTAAGCTCAAGTTTAGAAGAATTCAAGTTAGAAGACCCCGAGTTTGTTAATCTATGGCTGGCACACATACACTTGTTTTGTAATACCAGGTTAGGAACTGGTGAACTCAGAGTCTTAACCTGGAGTTCCAACACCTAAGTTGGTGGTTGGACTCATGTAGGCCTGAATCCAACCACACATCTCTCTTTCTTAGTGCCCTCCAAAATGTGGCTGCTTCAGCCCTTTGTTTGTGGTCAGTGTGAGGAACTTTGACTGCGCAACAAATATGACTGTCCATAGGCCAAAGAAAGTCCATGTTTTGTAGAAACCCTTTGGTGGCATTTCAGAACACGAGTTCAGTGGGACTTTGCCTAACCTGCAAAGCAATGGGGCTTAAACCATGAGTCCCACTTTGATTCAGACTCAGACCCTCCACACTCAGGGGATCTGTGACCCATGAGACCTGAGTTGGTGTGTTGACAGGAGCAGGAGCGGCCCATGGCTATAGGCCAACTCGGCTGCTGCCTAGGGCACTGCCTTCAACGGCGCCCGACGATGATGTCGGCCCATTGACGGCTGTGCAGGTGGGGGCGCCGATCGCACATTCTGCCTGGGGCGCCAGCTGCAGCAGCCCGCCTTAGGCTGCTCTGGACAGGAGGGGCTAGGTTTGAGCCTGAGTTTGAACCCTGGGCTTGCATGCAGTGTAGACCTACCCTCCATGAAAGATTTATAGGAGGAAACTTCGGTAAGAGCTGGAGAGTTTTATTCCTTACAGTCAAAACTCAGGATAGTATGGAGCACATAATTTATGTGGCAGAGCCACACTTAATTAACATAGCAGTGTTTCACTGAATTCACTTCAAGAAGGAATTACACCCAAGTGCTAACTCACTATCAGATCAATCTTCTAAATGTATTATAAAAACATGTCCATATACATAACCAATGGCCAGTATTTATTTGCTCTGTAGAAGAGGAACATATCTCCTCTCAGTCTACACACTTTCACAGACAGTCCATTAGTAATTTCTGACTGCTCAGGGATGAGGGCTGCAGTAGGATGAGGAGCAAAAGGGCAGAAGCATTGTCTTGTGGTTGAGAGATGGATATTTGGAGGAAATAGTTGAAGGAGTATATTTTTCAGAATATTTTATTTCTATAAGAGTTCTGTCTCTAATTACTGATGTCTTCTCTGAGCCACATACCTTCCTCCCTCTCAGCTTTCTGAGAATGGAATCCCACAATGTAGGATATTCAAATAACAGACCATTAACTCCATTCAAATAATTTCTGTGTCATGCAGCTTAGTTCCCTTAATATCAATTTACAATGAATAAACTTGACAGCAAGAAAAACAGGTTACTTTGAAATGTAACAAAATAGCTTAAAAGATTTTTTAAAATGTCTTTATGAATTACATTCAATTAGAAATTCATGGAATAATTGCGTCCGTCATAGAAAAATATATAAAACTAATTTTATCTAGAGATTACATTTCCTTTAGTAATATATTCTGTTCTGAATACTTTAATACACAACAAGCCAATGAAATAAATTAGGTTTACATCTCAGATCGTAAGATATCCATTAAAGAGTATAACTAAATGTTTCCCATTAAATTAAGTGAGTTTATCTGCTGGACTTTCTCCAACAATTTGACAACATATTTCAGTACAAATATGATGACATTTGCAACCCATATAGTTTCCTGTCAAAGTCAGGCACCCAAAAATTGAAAATGCAAGAATTAAGGTTGCCTGCATACCTTAATTCTGACTGTCTGGATGTGCATAATATATAGTATTTAATTCTATAACTGCATGCTATTTTCCCCTCAGGATCTCTGCATCATGCATTGCACATAGTTCAATATTTTGTATATGTCTATTATGTCACTTATTCTTCTCACTTTTGATATTGACCTAATATTTTAATTTCTCTTAATAGGAAAGTCTTTCCGTGAATCTAAAAATTATTGTTGCTCTTCATCAAATTGTTTTTGCTACATACTATTTGAGATGTGGCCATCGTAAAGGGAATGTGCTATAAAATTGGTAAGTATTATTAATAATACATAATATAAATTACATGGATGTTAAATTTTCCATCTGGGCTGCCATTTTGGGAATTTTGGAGAGGAAGGTCAAAAAAATGGAAGTCGCACTAATCCTAAACCCTTCCTCTATTTGGGAAGTAAAGAAAATGTTCATACTAAAATGTATTACCTTTATATAGTGATCCTTTGAGCCAGTGATGATAAGATCTTGTCCGTTGGAAATGCGGTCTACAGTAAGGCACATGACAGGGCCTAGGTGACCAGTTAACTTTCCTGTAGACTGGAATCTTTAAGAAGAAAAGGAGTAAATGTGAGGGTGAGGTAATAGGATGAAGAATATTCTTAACATTTTAACCAACTCGAAACCTGGATATAGAGCATCTTCAGCTCCACTTTTAAAAATGTGTGACCCTGTGGGGATTTGGAGGTTTATTACTTCCATCAGATATGCCAAAATATGTTCTATTTATACAGATTTATAGCACAGAATTTCTGGCCAAATGGATCGTCTCCTGACTTTTTGGTCTTTTCTTCACAAGTATTCCAGATGTCTTCTGTTCCTTCCTGCCCCTTCCATATATCCAATTTACCTAACAAGCACGCTCAATCAGGTTAAATGTAAACAAATACTTGCTTAACTTGTTTGAAAAGTCTAGTTTTATGTTAAAGCAAAATGCAGGACTATGTAGCACTTTAAAGACTAACAAGATGGTTTATTAGATGATGAGCTTTCGTGGGCCAGACCCGGGTCTGGCCCACGAAAGCTCATCATCTAATAAACCATCTTGTTAGTCTTTAAAGTGCTACATAGTCCTGCATTTTGCTTCAGCTACACCAGACTAACACGGCTACATTTCTATTACTAGTTTTATGTTAGTAATTCCAACTACAGGCTAAATATCCACTTTAGCTAGTCTTTGGATTCTGACTAGTTCTGGGTATCTGTATGCTGTTTTGCATAATCGGTGTCTGGTTATTTTAAAATTCCAATATATTATGTAAATTCACTCATTGGATGATAACCACTGCTAGTCTGAATGCAGGCATTAGCAAAACCATTTTTCAGTAGCTATCTTAAATATGCAAGTCTCAAACTGCTTGCTTCTGATGCATTGTGACAGATCAGAAAATGACTCTTCTTTCCAGTGCAGAAGGTACATATAGGCCTGATCTTGCAGATTTCCACTACCATGCAAAGTGCCGGCTAGGGCTCTGATATTACAATGAATTCCACGCAAAACAACATTCATTTAAAGAGGGTGTCTCCAACACACAACTCATTACAGGATGAGGGCATGGGTGACTATTAGGGCATTAAGGGCTTGCACAATCCATCTATATTTATTTGTTCTGAGCTGTGTTTCAGAACAGAACTGGGGCTGTATGGAGCTGGGACTATTTCAGTGCAAACAGAATGACCATTATTCTGATAGGAAGAGACTTTGCTGACCTGAAGGTAGGAGAAAAGAGAGATGCCAGCAATGCAGGAAATGATCAAAAGTATGGATGTGAAGGACTACTCGACAATCTGATAAGCAAAATAGCTTACACTAGTCAACTAGTCGCTTCCCCCCACCCTTGCTGCCTCTATCCCAGACTCTATGTGGCACTTTCACCTTTGAAGTGTAGCAACAGCCCTAGGGTTGTTGCTACACTTCAAAGGCGGAACTGCCCTATCGACTAATCAAATAGTCGATGGTCCTTGTGGTGTTTCGAAGTGGCAGTGCTGTGTGGAAGCCGGGATCAGGTGGTCCTGGGCTGCACACGGCGTTTCAAAGTGGCAGCTCTGCGTGGAGCCTGGGGTCTGGCGTCAGGCTTCTAGTGGCGCTGCTGCTTTGAAGTACTCCGTCTCCCTCCCCTCCCCCTCCCCCGCCTGCTTCCTCTTTCTGATAGAGGCAGCAAGGGGTGGGTGAAGCGACTAGTTGACTAGCATATCGACTATTCAATTAGTCACTTAGTCTATATTTAACATCCTTAGTCAAAAGGTTTTTAAACCCATTTCCACAGTCTCACAATCCCTTTTTTTTTGCTTCTGTGATTTCCTCCCTTCTAGCACATACATTTTAAGTTTTCCAACCTGCAGAGAAGGCACAGATGGGGAATAGAGAAAGGAGATAAGGAAAGAAGCAGACAATGAAGAAGGAAAGCAGGGGAAGTGCCCGCGGAGTTAAGAAAGGCCAATGTACAAGGCTGTATTATTTTCATTGAAAAGTCACTTTTCAACCCTGTTATTCTTTTCCATGCAGTTGAAAAATAAATGTTTAATTCAAAGACTCAGCATACACCTAATTAAACAATAATATATTGTATTAAGCCAGTAAAAATTATATTGGGCTAATTAATCCCTTGGGTTTTGATTTATGAGCTTGTTCAGTCCAAAACTAAGACATTGCCTCATGAACTGGAAACATCCTAATACTACCTTTGTCATGTATGGTGGTAAATATCTAGAGAATACTCTCTTTTGCCTTAGTTATGTACCTTTTAAGGTCCCACATTCTCACTGCATTTCCAGAAGCTGCATACAGGAAGGTGCCTGTTGGATTTAGTGCAATTTGGTTGATCTGGTTTTCTCCAGCAGGAATAGTTACTGTTCTGTTAGTGCTTCCAGCACAAGCATCACCTGACATAACCTGTCCTGAAGACCTGTATATTACCAAGAAGAGACCGTTACTTTCTCTTTGCTCGAATATATCTTACATTTTGTTTAAAAATAAGTATGCTTATTTATAAGCAGAATTGAGACTGATTCTGAACACTGAAAAATAAAGGTAAACCCATAGTAGGGATGTTAGATATTGGGTAATATAATAGTTGAGTAACCACATGAATTCTTACTCAACTAATAGTCGATTACTCGACTATTCTATAGTCTCCAGGGGTTGGGCCCACAGCCAGTGCAATCTAGCCCCACTCCCGGGGAGCCCCCTGCCATCCTGTGCCGCTGCCTCTGTATCAGAGGTAGCAGCACAGTATGCTAGGTGGGAGCCAGTCCATGAGGGGGCCAATTTAAAAAACAGCTCCCCACGCAGACTGGAATGGAAAAAGGCTCCTGTTCCCCCCGCCCTTCCGGGGGGGGGGGGGAAATAATTGAGAAAATTAATTGATAAGCCTAAGCTTATTGGTTAATTATATACTCAACCACTCATTTACATCCCTAATCCACAGAAACACTCTGTACATGAATTAAAAACTTTGGAAATTTCCACACATAATACACAAATATTTATTGAGTCTGAAGAGCCTGGCATCACAAGCTAGCCATTTGTATTACACTGACCTATGACAGGGATTTCAAACTAGGGAGTGTCAGTCTGGTAAGAACTTGGATAGGAGACATTCAGGAAAACCTGAGGTGCTGTTTATTCAGGAGGCAGCATTTCTCCAACACATGCTGATTTATCTGTCTGTTGATTCATGCTCAGCACAAAAGTAGGGTCATGCTGCTATTGGAAATACCAACTTCCTGATAAAATGAGATGTAAGACCCAGTGGCATATTTTTACAAGTGTGCAGATATTAAGCTAAAATTTGACCAGATGTAGTTAAGATAACTGCATTCTGTTCAGTACACTTCTGTTGTTTCAACTAGATACATTGATTTCTCTTCCTAAAAACTGTTGTACATTTATACGGACACAAAATGACTGCTGTGTTGCAACACAGAGGCAGTTGCAGTGGAGTGGTAGACAAAGTGATAACACATATAACCAGGGCTTGACAAACCCCGGCGAGAGCTACTCGTCAGACCGGCACTGCGCATGCGCGAAGCACCAGTGAATGGGGCACACGGAGTGACTGGCTGAAATCTACTTGCCATGGGAGAGTAGATTCAGCGGTTTGTTGAGCCCTGCATATAACCCTACGTTTAGATAAGAGCAACAAAAGAGGTTTTGTCCTCATTACTGTAACCCTGTTGTGATACTGTAAGACCAATGCCTGGAGAGCTCTTATCAACTTGGTGGCAGCTGCAGTTCTTGGTAGCTGCTGCCTCTGCTCTGCCCACAAGCAACCCAGCCCATTCTATTTTCTACTCCCATACCCTTGCTCTCTCCCCTGAACTCAAACAATCCCCTTCCTACTTTATGCAATACATATCCCACCTTTAGTTCCATATCCTCACTAGTCAGCACTAAGATGCAATCTCAATTAAGATCCTAGTATTTTTAGATTTACTCAGAAAATAAGTTCCCTTCAAATATTAGCTCTGGCTTTTGAATGATAGTGTTTTGAAACTAGTCTGAGTACTGAATTCTCACCTTGAATTCTTATATTTGCAAATAAGGTAGAGATGGTTTTAGGTTTGGTGAGGGGTTCTAAGGAGCTCCATAAAAAACCTCTCCCATATATTTAAATGTCAATAGAACTAGCGTGTAAAGACTCAGCTCACTTAATCAAGACCATAATACATCTCAGAGCTGAAAAAACCTGAAGTCAAAAGCAATGGAATGTAGAAAAAGAAAAACTTCACAATACTTTCCTTTTCTCTAGAAACTGTAGGTCTAAAAGTCCAGGTGTAAAGACAACAAGAGTCTGTTTAGGGAGTCTGAGCCCTTATACCAGTGATAGCAACCTAGGCTAGCGAGTGAGCCGCATGAGTGGCCCTCTACCTCAGTGGGCTGCATGACTTGTAACCAAGACAGTCTCCTGGGATAGGGAAGTGCTAACTGCACTTGCATTAGGGATAAGGGCACCTCCACCTTTGAACTGTAGCAAGAGCCTTACTATAGTTCAAAAACGGAAGCCCCGTAGGGAGCACGGGGCCAGCAGGGGACTGGCCCCATGCTCCCTGTGGCACCTGAGCCTTTGAACTGTACAAGAGTCCCAGCAGGGCTCCTGTACATTTCAAAAGCAGAATCACAGCAGAACTGGTGTAAGCAGAGACTGCTTCAGTCCCCGCTTGTGCCGTTTTCCCACTGTGCCTCTTCCTCTCCTCTTCCCCCCCCCCCCAGCACTGACTTCTTCTCCCTCTCTTTGCTGCCTCTCTCTGATAGAGGCAGGAAAGGGTGGGAAGAGACTAGTTGCATCACTAGTTGACTATCTGATAAACTTCTGCTTTGATTTAGAGAAGAGGGAGCAAACAGCTCCCACAGTTAATTTTGTATGTGTCACTTTAGCAATATCTGTAGGGAAAAAAGCAACATGAATGGAAACCAGTGAAATCTGGCAACCCTGCACGTGAGCAACAGCAATCAAAATGTCTCACAAGCCATACGCAGAATTTCAACGGGCTGGCCACAGGTTGCCCACCACTGCCTTATATTGATTTCTTTGTCTCATAATAGTCTGTACTTAAAATATGACCTTTCAAACATCACTTATTAATACTAATGCACTTTTATTTAAAATTAAGAATCACTCAGCTCTTTGCATTTGAGGTTTAAATCACTTACGTCAATGTCCGAATACACTTGGCAGAATCTCGGATGTCCCACACCTTAATATAAGATGTTGAAACTGTGAAGACCAGGCTAGTATAGTTGCAATATTTTACAGATACAACATTGTTAGGATGACTTCCTAGAGACATAATCTCTTGTCCAGTTACTAGATTCCATACTTTACAAGTGCGATCTAAAAAAAGACACGAAGAAGTGAAAACAGATAACTTTTTATATGGAGAAAAATGTATGTTTATGCTGACATATCATCTCCTTTCAGCATTTTAAGTCCATCATAAATAACTACATTCAATGCATCTCAACCGTAACATGTACACATCACTTTCTGGGTGAAACTACACCCAGTTACAATAAAATATGTTCCTTCTTCACATACCAGCTCCCAAGAACATTGCACGCTCCAGAGTATAATAGCCCTACAATCAGTCCCTTGTCAGTCCTTCCCCAAATATAATAGGGGAAGACAGGTGGAAGTTGCAGATCTCTTGATGGTTATTACCAAATTTAAGCTATGGAAGATCATAGGAACTCCTCACCAAGAACACACTGCAGAAGGGGCACAGCACCACAGATGATCTTGACTGACAAGATAACATGTGAGAAGAAAGACATTTTCTCCAGAAGTCAGGTCCCAAACTATTCAGTGCTTCAGGTACCTCTGAAAATCCCAATCCAAGTGAGTAAAATGCCCCGTTTCACTTTCAATGAGATTTGAGTACTTATGGCCTTATCTACACACAAAGGATACACTGCTTTATGTACTCTGGCATGGTTAAGATGGTACAGCCTGCTGCTATAACAGTATAACTTATTCCTGTTTGGAAGAGGAATAAATACACCCACAGTATAATCACCTTTTTGCCAATAAAGCTGCATCTACACTGGCAGTTGTAGCAGTATAACTACAAATTTAAAAAATCCCTAATGGTGTAATTCCACTAGCAAAAGAAGTGTGGCTAGAACAGGACTCTCTTTAGCTATTTGAAACCCCCAGCTTTAAAGGCCAAAACTTATACCTTCAACTGCTCTCAAGCCAATGCAACCCTTAGAACACTGACATAATATACTCTATACGCCCACTGCCTTCTATATTAGCAGCAATTTCTAGGGGGTTTCAAGTAAATAAAAGGCTATGCCAGTTTGCCACTTTATCAGGTTTTCCCCCCAATATTTATTTTTCTTAAACAAATGCTTTTTTCATATATACATATACACACACACACACACACACATATATATACACACACATACACACACACACACACACACATATATATACACACACACACACACACACACACACACATATACACACACACACACACACACATATACACACACACACACACACACATATATATACACACACACACACACACACATATATATACATATACACACACACACACACACACACACACACACACACACACATATATACATATACACACACACATACATATACACACACACACACACACACACACACACACACACACACACATATATATATATATATATATATATATATATATATATATATATATATATATATATGCGCGCAACTAATGAGTGGCAAGAAAACCAAATATTTACCCCACCTGTCAATGTGCTTAGTTCCAAAATTTTAGGATGATTTGAAAACTGATGATCACAAATCTAAATGTAAAAACCTCAATTTAAATACCTTTTGCCAAATAACTACTAAAGCTGAAATCACATTGCAATTAAAATGAGCAAAAATGTGTAATCATATTATCATAGTGAAAATATCCATAAATACAATAAAAGGCAGCAGACAGCCTGACATCACTAAAGTATGTGAGAAAATTAGTGACCTGCATCCCCTGTAAAAATGGCCATATTTATGCAGTTAACAAAAACATGAACAAGGATATAAATTTCCACAAACAGAAACAGGAAAATAGCAAACAATAACATTAGAAAATGCTGACAGCGTTTGACTTCAACTAGCTTTTCAGCCATCATAAATACAACTCAATATTGGTAAGAAGAGTCAGTGATACTATGTGCCACCATCAGAAATAATCAGAGTAGGCTGTACCAGATTACTCAGATACTACGGGGAAACCCATGCTAACCCATGCTTGTGTTTTCTAGAAATGTAAACAGGAAGCTCGGAAATATTGGTATTTATTATTTAATGAAGAGGAGAGCTTTTCCATCACTAAGCTGTACTCATAGCTATACTGTGCAGCTATATGAGATACAGCTGAGTGAATGGAAAAAGTGTGAGTCCAGGACAGCTGGCTGTATTTTAAAGAAGCCTTATTGAGGATGCAGGAACAAACCATCCCAATGTGCAGAAAGAACAGCAAATATGGCAGGTGACAAACTTGAGCTGGATCTAATGCATCTGAAAGTGCTGAGAGCTGGTTTATGTGATTGCACCATTAGCCATTATCTTTGAAAACTCATGGCAGGAGGTCCCAGACCTGGGGAAAGTCACAGCTTCTCCACATCTTAGTTTCTCTAGTTATAAAGTATGGACATGTTATTTACCTTCCTTATAGTTGTATTGACAATGATTGTTAATAAGGCTCTTAAGATTCTTGGATAAAGCTTACAATGTACAGTAAGTGTAAAGTAATTGCAAAGTAAAACTATTAATCTACTCCTCTAATGAAGTTTATTTGCTAAGAAACTTTTGTCCTAATTGAAAAAAAAAAATCAGTGGGACAATATATATAAACCTAGGTAATATCACTATGTGTTCATCACTTAAAATAACGTATTTAATGTAATCTTAACTTCATTCTCAATCTTGACCATACAATGAGATTTAGGATGCTCTATACCTAAATCACTTTTGAAAATGGTGCCTTACATATTGTCAAAAATGTTACCCATGCTTCTTAGCTCAAGTGTTAATTCATTTAGAGACATAGTATTGCCTTGAGTATATTTTCCCTCAAACTTCTTAATGTTAATTTCTGTCATCATGCTTTAATGTACAGTAACTCACTTAATGCTGTGACTCAAGTAATCTTCAAACTCATAATTTCACATTGTGCTTATCCTCTCCAGCTTTTTTGTCACTTCTTTTTTGCATTTCTAAGAAAACTATTCACTTCCCTCAGTATTTTCTGTTCAGAATCTCTCCCCTTTTCCACTTGCAAGTCTGTAATTGCAGTGAAAAGGGAGCTTACCTTAAATAGTCACTCTTATATCAAGAGACATACATCAGAATTAACTTTGAGATTGCAGGCACAAGCTATGACATGGCACTGTGAGCAGCATGTATTCACCTCCTACACTGATGAGCAGTTTTTGTTTTTTAAGATGCTATTTTGGAGGTTAATTTTCCACTTAAAATGAACTCTCAGATGGAATATAAATGAGGAACATATATTAGTTAATCAAATCAAGCTTATTATAATCTCAAAATATCTCTCCCACAGTTTTCCACAACCAAACCTTGCATTTCTAACACTGGCCACTAATAAGAAATTTCGAAATATATTTATTTTTCAAAGCAGTTTTAGTAGCCAACAAATACATGAAGCCTTCCCAACCTTTAGATCCAGTGAACAGAAGATCATCAGTAGAATCAACACAAAGCACAGCCTTGGTATGCCCCTCAGCTATATGAATACACTGAAGTGCTGCGGATCTGATGCATTTTGAAGCAGGGAATGGGTTGATTATGCCCCTAAAGAAAAAATGAAATATGAGTTAGCTATAGCAATGTAAATCACTTATTTCCACACATCTGTGGAGGTCAATGTTTATTTTTCCCGCGTTATTTCCTATAGTCTTACAAATAAAAAAGTTGCACGTATGTAGGGAAATACATTAACTTTAACATATTTTGGCATAGGACAACTGAATTTGTCTTCTATAAATTCTGCATTTATTTTTTTTATTCAGCTTTATAAAGCCTTCATGTTGTGCTGTTTTTTAAATGAAACCACATAGAATTCAATAGATATGATACTCCAGCACACCAGATTGTGTGATGGGGGTATAGGAGAACCAGTCACAGTTCTTTGATTCTCAGGGTCACCAAAGAATTACTTAAAGCTGTGCTTAGGGTGCTTGAATATGTGCACAGAGGTAAGGTCCTTGTAGGATTGGAGAACTGGCATTACAGAATTTTACCATGCTGCAAAAGAGAAACTGAGCTGTGGCACAGACACCTCACCAAGCCCCACTACACCAGGATATTCTCTACTTGGTATGTATATCTAGATTGTCTGAATGACACAAAAGGTTTGTACTCCAGCCTGAGAATCTAACCCCAGGTACTCTATCATTAAATGATCATGATTAACTGCTCAAACCTCAGCTGAATATGAACTGCCACATTGCAACACACCCATCATTCCACATATTCCAATGTCCACTGCTAGGTGCTTTAGAGGAAGGCATAAAATTCAACAGTGCTGTTCATTAAGCAACAATCTACAATGCAGAGAAACTTACCACCCCCACCTGGTGGGAAGTTTATATATTGCAGCCTTTGTAATGTTACTCTGTCATGTCACTACAGAGGCTATTCTTTGTTGTATGAACTTACTATGTCTAATCTTACTAATATATGTGCCTCAAGTTATCCCATGACACATTCTGTAAAAGATATTTCCTTTTATCTGTATTAAATGTGCAGAATTATAATTTTACAGAATGTTCTCTAGGTCATACATTATAATATCAGAGAAAAGTAGGGCTGGTAAAAACCTTGAGGAGTCATCAAAACCATCCCTGATAAGTCTGTCCAACCTGTTTTTAAAAACTTCCAATGAAGAGGATTCCCTACCATCCATCGGAAGCCTGTTCAAGACCTTAACAACTTTTATAGTCGAAGTTTTTCCTCAACTCTAACCCAAATCGCCATTACTGCAAAGTAAGTCCATTACTACTTGTTCTCCATGTCCCCTAAAGGTAGAACAATTCATGAATGTCTTCTTTATAATGGCATCTTTAAACAGTCCTGTACAGGCAGTCCCCGACTTACGCGGATCCGACTTATGTCGGATCCGCACTTACGAACGGGGCTTTCTTGCCCTGGAGGTCGAGGTAGCGGATTGTTACCTGCGAGCTCCGGGGGAGAAAGCCCCGTTTGTAAGCTGCTCGGGTGTCCCTGGTCTGCTGGAGACCGTCTCCAGCAGACCAGGGGCACCGGGCGGGTTCCCGCGCTTCTGAGGCTTTGCCAGAGCAAAGCCTCAGAAGCGCGGGAACCCGCCGCTGCTGCCGCTTGAGTCCCGGTGCCTGTGGTCTGCTGGGGACTGTCCCACAGGCCACAGGCACCGGGACTGAAGCCGCAGCCGCGGGGGGGTCCCGCGCCTCTGAGACTTTGCCAGAGCAAAGCCTCAGAGGCGCGGCACCCCGCTGCCGCTGCGGCTCTGCTCCCCGTGTCCCTGGTCTGCTGGGAGGGGCGCGGCTAGTGTGTCCCCCCCCCCCCCTACCAGACCAGGCTTTTGTTTTGGACCCTGGGGCAGAGCAGCTGGGGCGCTGCCAATTGGTCCTGCAGCGCCCGCTCTGGGCACTACTGGACCAACCCAGCAGCACCCCAGCTGCTCTGCCCCAGGTCCTGATTCAGCCGCTGCTGGTCAGTTTCAGCAGTGGCTGAATCAGGACGCCTGGGGCAGAGCAGTTGGGGTGCTGCTGGGTTGGTCCAGTAGCGCCGAGGAGCGGTGCTACTGGAGCAACCCAGCAGCACCCCAGCTGCTCTGCCCCAGGCGTCCCCAAGTCAGCCGCTGCTGAAACTGACCAGCGCTGACTACAGGAAGCCCGAGGCAGAGTTGCTCTGCCCCAAGCTTCCTGGAATCAGCGCTGATCAGTTTCAGCAGCAGCTGACTTGGGGACGCCTGGGGTTCTTAAGTTGAATCTGTATGTAAGTCAGAACTGGCGGTCAGTTTCAGCAGCGGCTGAATCTGGACGCCAGTTACGACTTACATACAGATTCAACTTAAGAACAAACCTACAGTCCCTATCTTGTACGTAACCCGGGGACTGCCTGAACATATTTTGAAGACTTACCAAGTCCTCCCTTAATCTTCTTTCAAGATTAAACATGCCTAGTTGTTTTTTTTAAGCTTTCCTCAGAGGTTTTCTAAACCTTTTATCATGTTTGTTGTTGTTATCCTCTGAGCTCTCTCCAACTTCCCTAACGCATGGTGTGCAGAACTGGACACAGTACTCCATATCAGGGCTCACCTGACATTTACTGCTTCCCTCCCATCCACTAAGACAGTAACCCTATCAAAGAAATAAAGCAGGCTGGCTTGGCATTATTTGTTCTTGACTAATCCATATTGGCTATTTCTCATATACCTATTAACCTCCATGTGATTACAAATGGATAACTTAATAATTTGTTCCAGTATCTTTCCAGGTAGAAAAGTAACAGTGATTGATCTATAATTCTCCAAGTTCTATTTGTTTTCCTTTTTGAAGATAGGTATTTGTTTGCTCTTATAGCAAAGAGAACAGATGGGACCAACTACTTCTCTGTGGTTTTCAATATCATACACCTGTAACTCCTCTGCATTCTAAACTAAACAGATGTAATGTTTTAGAGATAGCACGATTCAGCAGATGATATTACTGTCAGAGCCAGGAGACCCCACAATTTACTCATAGGTTTGCCTCTGACTTGTAACCTTGCACAATTCATCCAACATCTTTGTACCTCAAGGCCATTTATCTCTCTTTACAATAGTGCTTTGAAATCTATAGATGAATAATGCTGTAAATATTATTACTACCAACACTATACAATTATTAGCCTTTTCATTGCTTTTCTCTGTGTATGTTCTGTTGTTTTTTCCACAGTGTAGCCACATTACAAGTTACAGGTGTGTGCTTCAGAAACATGGAACAGGGTTCTGAGAAGAAATAAAGATGGAAGTATGTTGAGCTATAACATTCTTTCATCTCAGTGAATTTTGAGTATTGGAAGTAAGACAGCAGATACCACTGATTACCATACATTGGAATGTATCTTTTGGCTATTTTTAAAAAAAAGACATGCTTGACTTAAAAAAAGCTAGTAAATCCTACAGAAAAAAAACTATGCTTATTTTCTCTCAAAAACAAAAAGGACATGCTGGACACAATAAAACAAATGTTTTAATTTCTTGGGGGAAAAAAAGAATAAAATGAAACAAATGTATTGTGGAAGATATCAAAAAAAGAGCATGCAGCAAAAATGGGACTACCTTATAACTGGAGTAAAGGCATTAAGAACATCAACAAGAGGCCAGAAGGATGGGGAAAAAAAGAGAAAGAGAGAGTACCTGTGTACCTCCGACAGAGAGGAATCACTTTCATCAGACCTATATTGAACAGTGGTGGGAGATTACGAGGAGAAAGAATACAGGTATCAGCATATCTTCCATATGAGAAGGACAAACAACAGCATGGCTGACTCAGAAATGCAGGGCACATTTGCTTACTGCACATCACTTTGCTTCTCAGTTTATACTTTATATCAGGAATAACACCAGGGATGAACATTAAAATAGCTCTCTCAAGGTAAATTCAATTCACATAATGTCACATATCAAGAAGCTGAAGAATGCTGCATAGTCACTTTGTATTTCTCCGATATTTGTTACAGAAATAGGCAGTGAAGAAAAATGAGATGGATACAATTTGCCACTGCATGTCATACTAATTCTGCCATATATTTAAAAAGAAAATTCTAAGACTGTTAGGATCTGTTTAGTATAGGAACACATTGCTTACATTCTTCAATATAAAATATCAAGATTATACAGTCTTCATTGAACCAAGCTCAATAGTTTGCAAATGATTAGACAAGTCCAAAATGCTTCATCTTCTGACTCCAAAAAATGTTTTAGAGCCCCCTTCTTCCAAAAACAAGATCCACAACTATGGTACACCTTAAAATAATAAAGGATATGCTGTCCTGCACTTTAATGCAAACCAAACATGATTAGTAATTAGAGTTTGATTTCACAGCCAGATGAAAAAAACCACAAAGATTTATGCTTAGTAAAAGCTCAAAGCACAAAAAAGAAATTGCTGGTAATATTATATCAGATTAGTAATAAAATTCTATGATAATGTAGTTGCAATTAGGGAGTTACAAGCAGTTTTAAACTGCTGGAAGCTCTGCAAGCAACACTACTTGGTGTGTGGTGACTCTACAGATCACTGAAAACCAAAAGTTAAATAGAACATGCACAAAAATAAGGGATTAAAGCAATCCCAAATGCTACAATCAAAATTGTAGTTTGACTCTTCATTTTGAGTCAGAGTTAATAAGCACTACATGGCAGCACTGTCAGTACTGAAATCTTGAAATGAAGATTCTGGTTCAACTCAGTGATCACTAAGTTTAATGAGGTTTTTAGAGAAGAAGATGTCTTCAATGTCAAGAAACTCAGGTTTATTGCTTCAAAATAAGAATGGTAGTATTAAGATATTTCTCCAAATTGTCTCAAACATGTCAGTCCATTAAATAATCAGGATTGTGGCTAAATTGTTGCATGATAGCCATTCCAACAAAAATCACCCTACAGAGGTTATTTTGGAGAGTTCTCTCAGCAATGCTAAAAGGGAAGCTAAATAACTGTTAAAATACTATTTCCTAAACTGTTAACTAACTCCTAATTTCAAATATATATGAGAGGGTTACTCACCCTCTGCAGTAACTGACGTTCTTCGAGATGGGTGTCCCAGTGGGTACTCCACCTTAGGTGTTTTACTAGCAGTGGCTTTGACAGCTAGCTTGCACACGTGAAGAAGCGCTACACACACTAGGCGGCTAATGCGCATGAGCGAGACACGGTCACCTCAGTTCCTTCTCTGCCCCAGAAAAGTATGGAAATAATACCGAAGCAGAGGGGAGGAAGGGTGGGTGATGAAGCACCCACAGGGACACCCATCTTGAAGAATGTCAGTTACTGCAGAGGGTGAGTAACCCTCTCTTCTTCAACAAGGAGTGTCCCTGTATATGCTCCACCTTAGGTAACTACAAGCAGTTTATCCACTGGAGGTGGGAGCTTCGGACGGTGTAGTGTCCTTTTGGACCATGGTAAGGATTGTCTGTCCGAACACAGTTTCTCTGGATGCGTAGGAGGCCAGAGCATAGTGAGCAGCGAATGTCTGAGTAGAGGACCAGGTGGCCAATTTGCATATATTGGACGGGGAGATGCCCTGTACGTAGGCTGCTGATGCTTCCATGGCGCTGGTCGAATGTGCACGAAGTTGTGCAGGTGGTTCTTTACTGAAGATTGAATATGCTATTCTTATGCATTCCACTATCCATTTTGAGATCCTCTGGGAGGAGATGGGGAGTCCCTGGAATCGTTCAGTGGTTGATACAAATAACCTGTAGGTTTTCCGAATTTGCTTGGTTCTTTCCAGGTACAACTCAATGGCCTCCATAAATCAAGTGTGTGGAGTGTGGCCTCTGTCTGGTTGGTGTGGGATTTGGGAAAAAAGATTGGTAAGTTAATAGGTTCATTTCAGTGGAAAGAAGAGGGCACCTTTGGCAGGAACTTAGGGTGAGGCCAGAGGACTACCTTGTCCTTGTGGAAGGGGGTGAAAGGAAGGTCTGCCACAAGAGCTGCAATTTCACTGAGTCTCCTCGAAGATGTTATTGCCACTAGTAAGGCCACCTTCATGGAAAGGTGGAGCCCAGAGCAGGTTGCCATAGGCTCAAACCGTTTATGGGTTAAGGCCCTCAGAACCAAATTGAGGTCCCAAACTGGAGACGGAGGTTTGATCGGTGATAAATGTTCTACAACCCCTTGAGGAACTTTTTGGTCATGGGATGTATAAATAGCGACTTGGCTGGTGTAAAGTGGTTATGGCAGAAAAGTGAACCTTCAGGGAACTTAGTGAAAGCCCTGAGTTTTTGTGTTTGGTTATGTATTGCAGGACCGCAAATAATGGAGTCGAAGATGGGTTGAGATTGTGGAGGTGAGACCATGTGGAGAATCGATGCCACTTGTACAGGTAAGTTTTGTGAGGGGATGTTCTCCGACGGCTAAGGAGGATATGTTGGACTTTGTCTGTACGTTCTGCTTCTAGTGAAGTGAGCCATTGAGGAGCCAGCCCTGAAGGTTCAGGGTGTGGAGGTGAGGATGCTGAAGGCAATTGTGACATTGGATGAGGAGATTTGGAAGCTGTGGGAAATGCTATAGGCAGTCAGCTGACATTTCCAGTAGGTACGTATACCAGGTTTGTCTCAGCCAGTCTGGCGTTACCAGTATGACATTAGCTTTGTCTAAGCTCACTTTGGTGACTACCTGATGGAGAAGTGGTACGGGATGAAAAGCATATGAGGGTCGTCCCCCAGGATATCGTGAATGTGTTCCCTACGGATTGTGTTCCGATGCCCGCACGTGAACAATAGAGTGGATACTTTTTGTTGGCACTGCTGGCAAACAAGTCAATCTGTGGGAAGCTCCACTGTGTAAAGATCTGATGCAAGATGGTGGGGTCTAGTTCCCATAAGTGGTTCGCAGGGAAGTTCCTGTTGAGGCTGTCTGTGGTTATGTTGTCTTTTCCGGGGAGATGTGAAGCAATTAACATGTTGTGAGCGATGCACCAAGTTCATAGCCAGACTGCCTCTTTGCAGAAGTGGTAGGACCTCTCCCCGCCTTCCCCGTTTATGTAGAATATTGCAGCTTGCTTGTCCATAAACATCTGCACTGTGGAGTTGGAAATACAATTCACAAAATGCCAGCAGGCATAATATACTGCCCTAAGTTCGAGCACATTGATGTGCATTCTGGTCTTCGTGTGGGTCCACCGTGCTTGTGTGGTGAGGGTACCCAGGTGAGCTCCCCAACCCTGTTGTGATGCATCTGTGGTAATGGTGAACGATGGGGCTTGCCAATGGAAGGGAACCTCAGCGCACACATTTTGTGCATCTGACCACCATTGGAGGGAGCTTTTGACCATGTTTGGAAGTGAGACTAGCTTGAGTAGGATGTTTACCCAAGGTCTGTATACTGTGCTCAGCCATTGTTGTATAGGCCTTATGTCTACTCTGGCATGCGGGACAACCATCGTCACTGCTGCCATATGGCCTAGTAACAGGAGACACGCCATGGAAGGAAGTTGTGGAGCCATTGTGTGAAGTTGTAGAAGTTGTAGTATTGCAAGGAACCTCTGATGGGTCCAAAGCGCTGCCCTTATGTACAGCACTGCTTTGTGCGGAAGGACCGACAATGCTGTTGTAGCCCTGTGCTGTTCAACCGGACAGGCTTGGGCTTATCAGCATGTTTAGGCACATTGGCCAGGTCCTTAGACCTTCAGGGCACAGTGGGTGAACGCTGACCCAGTAAGCACTTGTCCAGAGCCCCAGCAGGGCACGGCGCTGGCTTAAGATTCAGGGATCACCCTTTTTTTTAATATGAAGGGGATTCCCTGTTTGCTACTACATGTGCTCTCTTTTGTTTGGAAGAGGCAGAGTTTGCAGTTGTGGCAGCGGGAACTGCCTTATACGGCAACACCTCTGGTGATATTAATAGCGTGGATGCAAGAAGACCAGGGTCCGATGCTGGTCTGAGGGAGCTTTTGAGGGAGATCAGGTTGAGCTGAAAACACTCTGGCTCTCCGGCCCTGGCTGACAAATTTTCACTAATGGCAGTAAACTGCACTGTAATTGTCCAGACAATGTATGCACTGAAAGTGCTAGTCTGGCAATGTGATTGACAGCCCACAAGGAAAAAACAGTGTTTAAAACAGAGCCCCCACTTGGGAGAATGCTACGAAAAAGATTACGAATATTTTTTTTAAATCTGTGAAAAAAAAAATCTCTTTTAGCCTTATGTGAGGAGGCTGGAGCTGGAGCTGGAGCTGGAGCTGAAAAGAAACTCCTCAGTGTAGAAGAGAGGAGTCCCTTGAGGGGAAGTGCGGGGCATGGAGCCCGTGCCTGTCTCCGTGTCTGTAGGAGAAACATAGTCTTCTTTGTCTTTTTTCCCTCCTTTTTTGCAGAAAAGTAAAAATATAATAAAACTATAATGAAAAGGTTAACTAAGTAAAGGAAAAGACTAGCTGTCCCTCTGAGGAGAAATCTGCAGAGCACACTGCAGGTTCTAACCAATGCCAGCGGCGGCAGAGAAGGAACTGAGGTGCCGTAGAGAAGGAACTGAGGTGCCATATCTTGCGCATGCACATTAGCCGCCTAGTGCGTGTGGCACTTCTGCGCATGTGCGAGCTAGCTGTCAAAGCCACTGCTAGTAAAATCTTTCAGCCAGGTGTACTGCGGCACCAAAATACCTAAGGTGGAGCACCCAAGGGGAAATTCCTCAAAGAAGAAACATATATATTTTCACACATACATATTATATATATTTACAAATTCTATAGTTCTTTCAAACATTTTGTATTACAGGAAAATTTAAAGTACAGGATGTAATATAAGGAATAAGGTTCAGCAGGAATTGATTGTTAAATTTAGGCTGTGTGAAAAGCATTTCCATAAAAGTTTTAAATTCCTTTTTTGAAAGTTCATGAAAGTTCTTCTTACACCTCACCAGAGAGGACAAAGTATTTAATGGAATGTACATTAATGACATGAGTATGGTTTGCAACTTGCTGGTAGGGATTTGAAGCTTCCCTTTGTGACTTACTTATCCTGCTGAACTGATGTGTTTCCCTGAGTAACTGTAAGACGACTAAAAACATTCAGTTCATTACGGGGCCGGCTTGGTGGGGAAGAAGGAGGTGAGAGACTAGCCTCTGAGGTTCCAGAATCTGAGCTACAAGAAAAAAAGAACATCTTCTTTAAAAGATTATGACATGTTAGAGAGGTTAAATGAAACATGCCTCAAATAATGTATTAGATTCTGTTTATTAAACAAGAAATGCTGTTTACATGCACTATCAAAAAATGTAACAGCTGTATGAATACAAAACTGGTACAGGTCAGAGGATGTTATGACATTCAAACAATTACTTTAAATAGTAACCGTATACTATGCAGGTAAAAAGACTGGCTTATGTAAAAGGAAGCAATTCTTGTAAAAAGAACAAATGTTGCTCATCTCAGACTTTTTAGAACTTTTAAAAAAAATAATTATTTCCAAATACTTAAGAGGTCTCTCTCTCCGAGTGCTGACACCAAATTACATAGAATACAGAAGAATACCATTATAAAACAAAGACAGAAACCTGATAGTGGATAATAATTTCACAGCCACCATTAAAAATTTAACCTAGAATGGAAAAAGATATAAACGTATTATTCTTCAAGAATATTTTCCAAAAGCTTAATATCGTTGGGGGAGGGAGGGAGTGAAGATTCTTACTGTTTCTGTTCTTTCGCCTTTGGCTTTTCTGTTGCTTTCTCATAGGCCTTCCTCTTTGTTAAAGGTGAAGGTTCAGGTACTTTCTTTTCTGTCAGAGATGACTGTCTAGAACTAAGGTAACAGGAAAGATTATCTTATCTTTCAGTATTTGTTAAAATTGCTTCTTGGATATTCAAGCTGCAGTTCTACCACTCCAATAATCTCAATATATGACATTTAAAATATGAATCTGTTAGATCTCATGATATTTTTATTTATCATCATCAATCATTGGTTTATGGACATGGTACAGTTCTTGAATTTAACTGGTTCCATTCTTTAAATTTGTTCTTGCAAGCCTTATGTTTTAATACTAATATAATATATGCCAATTTTATTTAAAAAAAAAAGAACTCCAAAATGTACTATGGGCTAGAGATCAGAGAAATATACTGCACTACATTGACATTATCAAGAAAATAAATTAATTGAAGTAATTTTAATAGGTGGTGCAGAGGTATCAAGCTCCATCAATGGGAAAGGAGGAATTATATTTTTCGTTACGATATGTGGGCTGGAGAATAAATTTTGGACTCCATCCTCCCTTCCGTCCACAGCAACACCTGCTGATGTTAGTGAAACACTTTCACAAAAGTTAAGATAGAATCTGGGCTAGGCACAGTAACTAAACTATTATTACTACTGTTTAGTAAATTCTTAACTGCCATATTCAGTATCATAAAGTGTAACAATATGCCCCGTCTTGGAATATAGCTATTTCTGTGTTTTGTTTCTTCCCACTCTCTTTGTTCTCTGTTTCTTTCCACTCTCTTTGTTCTCTGTTTCTTTCCCTGTTCCTTGTCTTTGTGACTTGCCTTCATATTTCCTTCAGGGAAGCAATTTTCAACTCATACTCCCCAAGCCTCCTTTCCAAACCCTCCTCTCATCCACTAAAATGATCACCAATGCAAAAATTAATACTGACATCAAAGTCATTGTAACTAAGCTTCCAGACAGATAAATAGGAACTGCAGAATCCCACATCTCTATGAGCCATTGATTCAGGCTGCTCAGAGACTCGTGAAGATAACATTGCATTGGTTTACCCTTACTTCACATTTGGAAGGAATTCTGCACAACTATGAGGACTTAAGGCTTTAACTTAAAAAAAAAATCAGATGAGATTTTGTATAATCTGACTTATGGGCAATGCTGGAGAGGCACTTGTAGTCCTAGTACACATCAGTACTGGTCACGCTGGGTAAGATGGGAGAGAGAGGCTGGAGATCAAATTTAGCTTTAAATTTAAATTTAAGAGCTTGTCATTCAGAACCTCCATGGTAGCATACACTAAATACTTCTAGTTCCACATGTTAGGGAAGTAAAATCCTGATTAATCAGTTAACCAGTGAAACATTAGGTTAGCTTAATGTTTAACTGGCTAACCAACTAAGTGGGATCCCAGAGCTGGGGCTGCCCTCTAGTCATGGCACACCACGGGCAGAGGGCTGCTCCTGACACTGGTTAACCAGTTACCCATTTACGTCCCTACCATATGACCCTACGGTCATATAGGAAAGCAGAACTGTAAGATCTCAATGAGATGATTATGTAGGGAGGAGGATTTTAGGTTTATTAGGAAGTAAGCACCCTTTGGGGAAAGAAGAAGCCTATACAAGAAGGCTACGCTCCACCTAAATCACCAGAGAAGCAGATTGCCAGAATTTTTTTTTTCAAAAATCATAACTAAGTTTTCAACTAAGAGCTGGGAGAAAGATGACAGGCATGGAGGAGCATGCTGTTCAGATAGAGAGATCACTTTGGAGACGATCTAGTAACAGGGATTCTCTATATCTTAGTAAAGAGGAGAGAATATAAATTGATCACAAGTGGGAGCTGAATAGAAACAGTCAAATGAAAAAGATCTATTCAATTACATCACATGAAGGCAGACAAACTTTATAAGTTATTGTATATAAATGTAAAAAGCCTGTGTATCAGGACAGGTGAACTTGAGTGCCTAGCATGAGGATATTGTTATAATGGCCATCATAGAAACTTCGAAGAATGATTGGGACATGGTAATGCCACTGTGCAAAACAAAGACAACTCATTAATAATGGGAGATTTCAACTATCCCCATAATGACTGGGTATATGTCAACTAAGGATGGGATGCAGTAAATGGAAAAAATCCCTCACTTCAATGGGAGCTAGCTTGAACTCTCAAAAGAAGATTTTTATATTCAGACAACCTGAAGGAAGTGAACATCAACAGAAAGAAAATTTACACTACAAGACTACTTTGGTTTCTCCTACTATTGTAGATTATAAAACTCTCTCTTGTAAATAGATAGTGTTACTCCCCTCTCCCTCCACAAACACTATTTTAGCTGCATGATCCTACAAAGTAGTAATGACATCCACTTCTGCTGAGGTAGGAACTATTTTGATGCAATAAAGTTGTTACGTCAACTTTATTGCAGGATACAGAAGGAAGCACGGATAGATTTTAAGAAGGAATCTTGTTTCAACAATAAATATCAGCAATAATTTGGAAGAGTAATCAGGAATATTTTTAACACTGTAGAAAGTAAATTAATGTAAGTTCTAACTAAGGGGAGTATTAAATAGATACTACAATATTGAAGTCACTAAGAACTGTTTGAGACAAAAGTTTCATCTGCTAAATTCATCTGAAAAATTATCATAAAAAAAAATTCAGAAACAAGTCAAGTCCACTAGTGAGCAAAGAGGTTAAAGTATAAAGTATATACTAATTAAAGTATAGGTATAAAGTCTGAATTTAGATCATTTTATTTTGCTTCATTGCTATTTATCTTTCATAATGGATACAATTTAGAAGATGCCGTGAAACAAAAAGATGGTATTACCTGAACCTTGGATGCTAGGTCATAACACTTGATGTTATTAAATCTTGGAGCTCCAATATTCTTATCTCATTCACTAAATGCTGAAACAAGCAGGTTTCTCTGCCCAACCTGATCATCATTCCCCCCCTGCATCACCAATAGCATTCCTTCTGTGCATACGCTACTTGTAAAAGCAACGAGCATGCGTTAACAATTGCTGTCAGCAGTGTTTTACCGTTTATTTCTGCCACCTCAAGCGCATGCTAGAAAAATATAAAGCTGTTAAAACTAATAGCAGGTGTACACATAACAGTACAGATTTCCATTAAAAAGTTATGGTTTGATGGAAATATGAGAAAGAGGAGCCAGTGAAAAATGCCTTACTTTCAGATCTAGACCTAAAAATAGCTAGTATTTTTTTCTTATTATTTAATGTGGCAAATGCATTCAGCTTATATGCGACATAATGTGGGGTTAGTATCTAAAAAGCAGTATATAAGATGTAAGAAAAGATTTGTCCCCAAAGTTAAATTGTTTAATAAAATTAACTGGTATTTTCCATCATTAAAAATTATTCTTCAGCAACTGTAATTGAAAAAGCACTGATAGAATTCATAGTGTACATATGCACTATTCATAGTGTACTATTGAAATTGATAATGTTTTAATATACTAAAAATTTAGGCTGCTCCATTTTAAACATGGTAAAGATAAAATACGTCTTAAGGTTTAGGTTCCCGACCTTTAATTTAAACTTACATTTTCTAGTTGGTTTGTTTTAAAACACTATACTTGTGGTTCACAACATGTATCTTTTTAAAGTCTTGTTGAAGTTTCTCAAAAGATTCTTCTCTCTAAAATTTGTATTTCACACATCACTGACAAAACGTAAGTACTGAATAACTGCACCCGCTATTTACAAACAAATCTGAAGTAGTTTTGCTAAAGAAAATGAGTTAAAATGTCTCAAAATATATGAATTACGACAGCATATATATGCTTGGCTATGGAGGAAGGAACAGATTTCTGAATACGACATCATTAGTCTGAAATCAATTGTCCACCATTCTAAAATTAAAACTTGCAAGAAACTAGCAACATGCATTTTTAAAAAGCAACAAGTAGTTAGTACAGCTTGGCCAAACTTACATGCTGCCTATTTTAGAAGGTAAGCCAGATGGTGGGGGAATGAGGTCTTTTTCCCTAGCAGAAGTATCACTTGTATCGGTATGCATTCCACTCTCTTGCACTTCTGCCACAGGTGTAAGAGGGCCAGATAAAATGGTGTCTGCTGCACTACTATCAGAGGCTAAATCACTGCTGTCTGCATATAGCAATTCCATCTGGGTAGTGGTCCTCCGGCGGGCCTGCATTTAAAATAAATAAATAGTAAACTTTTTAAAACATAAGACCATTGGTAAAGAGCGTGTCAATGATATATTTTTAAGCCAACTTAATTTTTACTATTGAGTACTTACACCGGTTTTACTTAACTGTCATCTGCTTTTGGAAACTGAATCATGGAGTCTGCTTTTAATCTATTTAATTGATTTCAGTGAGAGCAATTATTGGGACCAAGGTCAAGTTATAAGAGCACAAAAACAGTGATTTGACATGATGTTACAAAGGGAAGGAGATGGTGTGAAAAAGACACTGGAAATAAAGAGATGCCACTTCCAATAAACGTTATTGTTCTAAAAAAAGCTAACAAAAAGAAATTTAACCCTGTTCAGTATCACTATTCTGCAATAGTTGATAGTTTCACACACATTCAGTGTGTGAAAAATGCTGTCTGAGTGAAGCTATGGGAATATGGGCCTTGTTTAATTAATAAGTCTCTGTAAACGGTTGCCTCCTGAACATCCTCTTCTGGTCCCAGGTTGCTGTGCTGAGGTAATACCTTCATTTCCCAAATTTTTACGGATGTTTTAAATTGGCAAAACAAATTCTTCTGAATTATCAACCTGCCTCCCTGGGGCTAAATTTATTAGCAAAATATTCAAAAATAAAAGTTCTCAAATCTCCAAGTGCTTACTCCCAATCTTCTTGCTGGTCATCTCCCAAGTATTCCCCAAGTCTTTCCTTCCTGTAGCCTTTTCCCTGAAAAGTCAGGGTTTCCTGATGGAGTCTACTTGTTCCTACCAGCCATTCCCTGCCTCAGCAGGTCTCTGCTGAAATCTCTTATTCCACCTTCACTATGGCTGTCTTCTCTGGGTATACCTACCCTTCAGAGTTATTTCGAAATATCTTATTTCGAAATAGGTAATTCGAAATAACGCAGCTACACACAAAATTCATTTCGAAATAGCATTTTGCTATTTCGAAATAGTGTATCCACACTGAATGGACGCTGAATCGCATTTCAGGCTGGCCGGAACCAGGTTCCACAGGGCATCAGGTCAGGAGTTACTTTGTGTGGCTGCTGCCTGAGGCTATCTGAGGCCTATGCTTAAAGGGATGCCCCCCCACCCTCACCCTGGACAGCTGGTTCTCAGCCTTCCCTGCTTCCTTGCCTACCTGGATGAGGGACAGCAAAGCATTTGTCTCTGCATGCTCTGGTTGCCCTCACTTGGGTCACCACAGCACTCTGCAACATGGAGCCAGAGAACAAGCACTCTGGTACTTCTCGTGGATGTGTTGCTTCGAGCCTGGCTGCACTTTCAGTATGCAGGAGGCCCTGCAGGAGAGCACTAAGAGCCTCCCTGGTCTGCCCCACTGGGGGCTTGTGCCTCATTCCTCCTTAATCCCCCTTCCTGATGTAAAATAAAATACATGTATTTTCATGAACCAAACTCTCTTTATTTAACAAAACTGGGGGTGGGGGGGAATGAAACTCTGTTGAGACTGGGGAAAGGAGGCGGGCAAGGGAAAGAGAGAGAGCGGGAGAGGGGAGGGGGAAACCTGGGAGGAGGGAGCTGGAAGGGGAAAGCAAGGGAAAGAAAGGGGAGGGGAAGCTCAGGGTTGGAGGTCTCGCCAGACCAACTTGATTTTCATGCAAACCTGCTCCTGGGTTCGCAAGTGGCCTTTATTGGCCAGGCTGGCAGCTATCCTGCCATAGACGGCAGCATTCCTCCATCTAGTGTGGAGATCGTGGACGTTGGAGGCATCCCCCCCAAACCTGAATAAGGTCCATGATCTCCACCCTGGACCAGGAAGGCGCCTGCCTTCTCCGGGCCCTGGCAGGCTCCTGGGTGCTGGCAGACTGCTCCTGGGGAGTGGTGAAGAGCTGGCTCCCAGTGGCTTGCTGGCTCATGTTTTGGGGCCACTGGGTCAGGGGCAGTGACTGCTGGCTCTGGGCTGGCAGGCTTGGAGCTGGCACAGGCACTGCAGCCAGAGTCAATCCCTTTAAGGGCTCCGGGGAGAGGGGAGGGAGAAGAGAGTTCTTGGTTGAAGCTGGAGGCCCCCTATTTTGATACAAGGGTACGTCTACACTAGCTCGTTAGTTCGAGCTAGGTGGGGTCATTCCACGAGGAGTAATGGTAGTTCGAATTAGGACCTTTAATTCGAACTACCTACCCCATGCCGCGTGTAGCCGTGGGAACGGTGTTCGGACTAAGGGGGATTTAAAAATGGCGGCGCCTGAGAACATGCAAATGAAGCCCGGGATATTTAAATCCCGGGCTTCATTTGCAACTCCGCTTGCCCTAATTACCCCACCTAGCTCGAACTAACGAGCTAGTGTAGACGTACCCTAAGTGTCTACACAGCACTTATTTCAAAATAGCTATTTCGAATTTGGCGTTATTCCTTGTGGAATGGGGTTTACCAAATTTTAAATAAGCGCTCTGCTATTTCGAATTAGTTTGGCTGTGTAGACACTAGTAAAGTTATTTCAAAATAATGGCTGTTATTTCGAATAACTTTGTTGTGTAGACATACCCCCACTGAAAACCCCCATCTCTGCACCTTCCCTGTTCCCAATGGGATCCACTAATTAAACTCTCATCTCAAGTGACACAGGCAGGACTAAGTTCCAGCTCCATGCCTCCAGCCTTTAAAGTGGCAGGCCACCTCATTACAACATCCAGTTTAACAATGCTTGTTTAATTATAAGCATGTGACTAATCCCACCCATGCTCAGCAAAGCACTGAGAAATATGCTTTGCTGAATAATTACCTAAAAGCATAAGGAAATGTTCCAATAAAAAACAACTTTTTCTGTGCTAAATGATCCCTGTGTGCAAAATTTGGAAAGAAGCTGTGGCAGTTGTGCAACTGACAGCCACTATACAATGTGAACATCTTGAAGATCAGAAAAGTAAAGGGCACAAAGAATGGTGCTATACTTGCTAAAAAGGGCCAGTAGTTGTATTTCTTTACTGACAGCAGTTGAGGAAAATAACTTATATAACTTTATTTTCTTAAACTTTTCAATCACAAAGAATAATGACACTACTACACCAACTTATTTTTAAAGCCTAAACAACTTCAGAAAGTTTTAAAATGAAAAGAGGAAAACTTCTTAAAATATAGAGCATCCTTTTAAATATATACTTCTAACTTCTGTTTTGTTCCCAAGATTTGAGTTCATCTCAGGGAAGGAATGTCTAAATTTGAAAACACAGGTCTTACGTTTTTAAGACAAAAATGGTGGCTCCACACCTATTTTGGATCAATAGTTTCCAGACCAAATTTGTTCAATCAAATCAAATTTGATTCCTTTTTCAATAATGCATCAGCACTAGGGATGTAATAGTATAGTCAACTAACCAATAAGTAAAAGCTTATAGACTACACGCATTCCCCCGCACCTCTTGCCAATACATTTTTTAGCAGGCTGGCCAGCAGCCCAGCTCAGTCCCGGCTTGCACTGGGTCCTGGACCTATCCCTTCTGTGGCTCTGCATTTAAAGTGTTTTAGGAGCTAGGTGAACAGGCAGCTCAGCTCAGTTCTGGCTTATGCTAGGTCTGGGAGCTCAGAACCCTCCCCCCCCCCACCCCCCCCGGAGAGGGGCTGCCTGGGGACTATAGAATAGTCGACTAACCGATAAAAATTAATGAGGTTAATTGACTATTCAATTAACCCATATTTAACATCCCTAATCAGCACTTGCAATGAAGATCCTGTAGACCAAATCATACCCTTAATAACACTTCTACTACCCTGATTCAGCAGAGACTTACGCAAATGTTAACTTTAAACATGTCCTTTATTCCCATTGGTGTCAATAAGGCATACGCATATCATTAAGTGCTGTGCTGAAGTGAAGTGCTGGCAATAGAAAAAAAAAAGTTTTCCCTGAAACTGAGCAAATTTGATCTGGAAATTTTAAGACAAACATAAAATCCTACAGTGCTACTTACAGTTACTTTCCAGAGGGAAACTCCACTTTAAAGCAGATGAATTAGTCAAAGTGAACAATACTTTACTATGACACAGTGTTGTTGTGAGACTTACTTTATTAACATTTATGAAAGAGCCCTTTGCATGACTCTCAGTGAAGGAGCTTTCCAAGTCTTATCATCACTGTTTCTTACCTTACTTTTGGGCTTGACTTCTCCACAAAGCTTCATAAGGTCTGAAGACAAGGAACTAAAAGGAGAACAGTAACACAAATTCATTTTTCAGAACTAAAGTATTTTTCTCTATTACTTTGATTTTTTTCTGAATTTGTGAGTAAAATGAAAAACACACCAGTATTAAAAATATTTTCTAATGGATCAATAATTACTTAGAATCATGGGACTGGAAGGGATCTTGAGAGACCACCTAAGGCAGGACTGATTATTATCTGGACCATCCCTGAAAAGTGTCTGATTAATCTGCTCTTAAAAAAATCTCCAATGGTGGAGATTTTACAACCTTCCTATGCAATTTATTCTGGTAACTAATCACTCTGACAGGTAGGAAGTTTTTCCTAACATCCAATCGCAACCTTCCTAATTTTAAGCCCATTACTTCTTGTCCTAGCCTTAGAAGTCAAGAACAATTTTTCTCCCTCCTACTTTCCCTTATAAACACTTTCCCTTATAAGTAACAATCTTTTATGCACTTGAAAACTATTACATCCCTCTCAGACTTCTCTTTTACAGACTAATCAAACTCAGTTTTTTCAGCCTTCTTTCATAGGTCATGTTTTCTAGACCTTTAATCATTTATATCATTCTTCTCTGGACTTTCTCCAATTTGTCCACATCTTTCCTGAAATGTGGCATGCAGAACTAGACACAAGACTCCAGTTAAGGCCTGTGGTGAGGCAATTGCCCTACACAGGCAGAAGGATTAAGCCAGCCTTGGAGAGGCTGCACAGAACCTAGACAATCAGGAAGGGGCTTACTGAAAGAGCCAACCACGGAAAGGAATGCTTTACATATGGCCAATCAAAGCCAGTGAGGGCCATATATAAAAGAGCTGCTCAGCAGAGCTGTAGCCAAGCTCTCTCTGGAGGGCAAGGGAGAAGGTCTGGCTGCTGTAGAAAAAGCGACACAGACAGAGTAGTGCTGGGCAGGGTGAGGGGAGCAAGAAGGAGCTTTAGAATGAGGACTGCCAGACTGACGCCCCTGATTCAAGGAACCAGGAAGGTGCTGAGGCTATGGGGAAGTGGCCCAGGAAGACAGATGGAAGGAGAATGCAACACATGGCTAACAGGTCCCTGGGTCAGGACCCGGAGTAGTGGGTGGGCACCAGTCTCCTCCCCACCCTTTGCAATCGCTTATCAATGAGGAAAGTGGTCAACATCAAGACTACAGATTGCCCCTGAGGTGAGGGGCTCAACTTTAGACTGCACTTGGCCACTGAGGCAAGTGGCAGAACTAAGGACTGTTGGTCTACCAGAAGAGGGAAAGGACTGAGTGGGACAGAGCTGGAGTGTCAAGCCCAAAAGAGGATGTCACGGAAACAGCAGAAATGGTGGCAGTGAAACACCACTAAAGGAAGGCACACTTCTGGAGAGTTAATTTCCAGAATGACCAGCAATAGGCTCTGTGGTGGTGAGTCCGCCCTATTAGAAGACTTGGTCTGTGCGGAGTAGAGCAGAAGAATTACTTCTTGAGTCTTACGTACAACATTCCTTTTAATACCTCCCAGAACAATATAAAGTTGTATTTAGTTTTCTGGAAACAAGGGAACTTATACAATTTACAGCATTCTCTTACCTTCCTTCTGCCCCAGGGCTGTGCAGAGGGGCATCTTCATCAGTACTATCTTCTACATTTTCTAGAAAATTTCCAAAAAGTTAACATTAGATAGACCATTCATCAGAGGTATGTGGACTTTAAGTGCTAAACACCACTTCCCAGAAAACACTGAATACATTTAATTCATCCACATTTCTCTTCCAGTGAGGAAATATATATTGAAGTGGTGGTTTTCGAAAGAGTTCATGAGAGTTCATCAGCAATTTCCATTGAATTTCAGTAAGAATTAGGCATCTCACTCTGCTAAGTTCTTTTGAAAATCTCAGCCTAAGAGTACAGCATCAAGAAAGCATCCCTACATTTGTGCAGTGCACCATCAATGAAGTGTAAGAAGCAGAATGATATATTTATAAGGGAAATTGTGGAAAAATGGAGGAAAGACAAAGAAATGATTAATAGTGAGTCATGTGAAATGCATTCGTAATAGACATGATTGCTTTCTCTCCTGCTCTTCTTTTTTAATAAGTCTGATATGGGAAGGAACATCCTAATTTGGAGCAAATCCTTTTCCTGTTTCTTTTAGTCAAGCGAGCTGGGGATTATTTTCAGTGATTAGGTTGACAAAAGCAAGTACTTCATTAGTATACACGCATAAAAGTTTAATGGGAAATTATATCACCCTCTAACATTGCAAAACATCTTCCTAAAGAACAACAAACTTTTTATTTAAACTAAGTGAAAAAAAGAGACTATGCAGTACCACTGACATCTGTTCACATAAGACAATACCAGCATGCACATCATTCACTGTAACAATAAATCATAAATATCAGGTTAACAAATTTGCATGCAAACAATGCAAGACAATACATTAAGTCAACCAGTCCAGTATTTATGTGCTTTTGAATATTAAAATATAAACAATGTAATTTAAAAACACAAACAATAGGAAATCTGATAAAGAAACACATAACAGAACAATATAATAGGTTACTTTATGTGAGAAGGCAGTGGTACTTTTTTGCATTTTAAATAAGTATTGCTTTGGAACTTTTTTAAAAAAATGCAATAATATTTTTAATATTTAAATAAAGTCCCTTACTTATTCACTTTCAAATAATCCCATGGATTAAATATTATTTTGATGCAATCTAAAGTGACTTTATTACACAACAAAAGAGAAAATGTATGTTTCCTTACGTGTTTTCTTAACTACAGTAAACTTTCGATAATCCGGCACCTATAGGACCCAGGAGGTGCCGGATCATCAAATATGCCAGACTATCAGAAGGGGGGGCTATGAGGGGTCTGGGGTGGGGTGGGGTGGGGGGATGCTACCCCAGACCCTTCATAGCTCTCCCTTCTGATAGTCTGGCTCTGCCCCAGATGTCCCCGATTCAGCCGCTGCTGGTCAGTTTCAGCAGTGGCTGAATCGGGACGCCTGCGGCAGAGCAGCTGGGATGCTGCCAGGTTGGTCCGGTAGCACCGCCTCTCGGTGCTGCGAGACCAACCAGGCAGCACCCCAGCTGCTCTTGGGGATGCCTGGGACAGAGCAGCTGGGGTGCTGCCGGGTCGGTCCCGCAGCACCGAGGAGCAGCGCTACGGGACTAACCTGGCAGCACCCCAGTTGCTCTGCCCCAGGCATCCCCGAGTCAGCTGCTGCTGAAACTGATCAGCGGCTGACTCCAGAATCAACCGCTAGTCAGTTTCAGTAGCAGCTGCATAGGGGCACCTGAGGCAGAGCAGCTGGGGTGCTGCTGGGTTGGTCCCGTAGCACCGCCCCTCGGCGCTGCGGGACCAACCCGGAAGCACTCCAGCTGCTCTGCCCCCAGCTTTCCCCATTCAGCTGTTGGTCAGTTTCAGCAGCGACTGAATCGGGGAAGCCAGGCACATAGCAGCTCCAATTGTCTGGCTGCCCCGAGCACTTCCAGCTTCCTGATGGTGCCGGACCATCAGGAGTGCTAGAGCATTGGATGCCGGACTAATGGAGTTTTACTGTATCTCCTGGGATATGGGAGACCTGGATTTGAGCTTCTGCTCTAAAGGAGTCACAGCAGGTCAGCTCCAACAGGAGAGCATGAGTGATCTCCAAACCCCAGACCAAACAACAGTCTGGTGGTCAGGGCACTCACCTGGAATGTGGCTGGGAGATCTGAGTTCAAGTATCTGCTCCCAAAATCGGAACCAAATGACACATCAATGCCCTAGCTACTGGATGACTCTGTGGGGTGAAAAAACAAAAAATGGTCTGGTAGCACTTTATAGACTAACGAAACATGTAGATGATATCTTACATGTTTCGTTAGTCTATAAAGTGCTACCAGACCATTTGTTGTTTTTTTCTGTAACAGACTAACTCGGCTACCCCCTGAAGCTCTGTGGGGTGAGTCTTTCGATCTAGAAATTCCATCATTAGACCTGAGAAACCTCTTGGTGAAACTCTGAGCTAATCCCATATATTCCCATACTTTCTGTTTCAACAAATCAGCATTTTTCTGACAAAAAAAGTTGTATAAAAAAATTCTCTACCAGCTCTAGTATCAATGTTATCCCAGGTTTATCTACATATTTATCAAAGTTCATACTTCTGAAGGAAATAGGAAGGATAACCCTCATCTGAATTACATACAGTAGTGAGTAAATTGGGGTAATATAAATACTGCCTTTTAGATTATCCATTTCCAAAAATGCTTCTACAATCACCAAAGACTTGTCAGCCGAAACTCAGGTGAAGCATCTCAACTTCTGTTTAGCAATATAACTTCAGCTATTGGATAAAAATATCAATACTACAAAGGCAATCAAATACAGGCAGTCCCTGGGTTACGTACAAGATAGAGACTATAGGTTTGTTCTTAAGTTGAATTTGTATGTAAGTCGGAACTGGCTCCAGATTCAGCCGCTGCTGAAACTGATCAGCGGCTGACTACAGGAAGCCCTAGGCAGAGTTGCTCTGCCCCCGGCTTCCTGGAATCAGCCGCTGATCAGTTTCAACAGCGGCTGAATCTGGACTCCCGGGACAGAACAGCTGGGGCACTGCCGGGTAGGTCCCCACAGGACCAACCCGGCAGCACCCCAAGCTGCTCTACCCCAGGCATCCCGCAACAAAAGCCTGGTCTGCTGGGGGGGGGCGCACTAGCTGCCCCCCCCCTTCCCCCAGCAGACCAGGGAGACCCGAGCAATGCCGCGGAGGCGCAGAGGTCCCGCCACCTCTGCGGCTTTGCTCCTTTCTCCCTGCTGTGCTGGGGGAGTCCCCCGCAGCACAGCAGGGAGTCCCGAGCAAAGCCGCACAGGCGGCGGGACCCTGCTGCCCGTGCGGCTTTGCTCCTTTGCCCTGGAGCAAAGCTGCACAGGCGGTGGGGTCCCCCGCCTCTGCGGCTTTGCTCCTGTCTCCCTGCTGTGTCTTCCTCCTGTCTCCCTGCTGTATTGAAACTGATCAGTGGCTGATTCCAGGAAGCCGGGGGGCAGAGCAACTCTGCCTAGGGCTTCCTGTAGTCAGCCGCTGATCAGTTTCAGCAGCGGCTGAATTTGGAGCCAGTTCCGACTTACATACAAATTCAACTTAAGAACAAACCTATAGTCCCTATCTTGTACGTAACCCAGGGACTGCCTGTACTTGATTGCTTTTGTAGTATGTGCACAGCAGGGAGACAGGAGCAAAGCCACAGAGGCGGGGGACCCCGCCGCCTGTGCAGCTTTCCTCCAGGGCAAAGGAGCAAAGCCGCACGGGCAGCGGGGTCCCACCGCCTGTGCGGCTTTGCTCGGGTCTCCCTGCTGTGCTGGGGGGGGGACAGGAGCAAAGCCGCATGGGCAGCGGGGTCCGCCGCCTGTGCGGCTTTGCTCAGGTCTCCCTGACGTGCTGGGGAGTCCCCCCCAGCACACCAGGGAGACCCGGAGGATGCGGTGGCGGGACCGCTGCGCTCTTGGCAGTCCCACTGCCCGCGTAAGTCGGGGACAGCCTGTAACTGGAATACTACTTCAAATGATCTCCTTTCATTCCTCTTTAGATTGCAACGCTTCATAGAGCCTTCTATAAGTATTTCATTAATATGAGTCTGCAGAAGAGTGGAAAGAGAATGTTACAAAATAAAGGCCAGTAAATCAGAAGTGTGGTAGGAGGGAGAAAATACAGTGGGTAAAAAAACGAACAAACAAAAAAATAAAAAGCTTTGTTTGTGGATTCAATCGAGTTGTCATGTTACATTAACTCCTTTTTATGTTTGTTTTATAATCCAAGTGAGGCATTTCTTGATGCCTCTAATGACTTCATCTGTATCCAGGGGTGATAGAGAAAAAACTGAGGAAGGTTAGCACATGTATATTAGCTAGCATCACGGCTCAGCACTACTAGAGATGTGTGTACAGGTCTGATAGATACTGCTACTGAAGTTCTCTGAACAGCAGAACAGAAATGGAAACACATCTACAATGCAGCAGCTATAGGGACACTGACAAAGTTTTCTCTAAGCTGTGCGGTAGCATGGCCCAGCAGCTACTTGATGAGCCCTACCCAGAGCTGCCTTGCTAGGGGAGAAACACCTCTTCCTCAGCTGCAATTGCAGCTTCCTGCTGAGGACAGAGGAGCAAGTTCTCGGCCAACCAGTAGGGACGCTCGCTATTGGCTGGGAGAGACTCCCTGCTCTGTACTCAGCAGTAAGCTGCTGCTGTAGCTGAAGGAGAATTGCCCTTTCCCCAACCAGCCAGTTCAGCACATGGAGCCCTGAGCCTTTGGCTGAGTGGGGTTCATTAAGCAGCTGCAGGGCTGTACTACCGCACAGCTTAGAGGGAACCTTGGATACTACCTGAAGAAGAAAATGTGTCTTCACTTATTTGCTCAAAGCCTGACAACTTTACCTTGGCATGACTTTATTTCCTTACTACAAAATCAAAATACTACTGCTAATCTGTGTCACAGGAGTGTTGCAAGACAATTTACGTTTGCAAAGTGTTCTAAGATTATCTACCTACTTGTAGAAGATCTCTATATCTATTCTGATTTTGAACAGCTCTAGAAAAGTGCCTGAACTATGTTCCAGATGCCTTTGAACGATTAAAAATATATTCAAAGCTACGATAACTTTTGACATCATGCCTGAC